>NC_056731.1:1803364761-1803439761 GCF_019279795.1 Protopterus annectens
TTGCCTTCGCCTGGCATCTTACATTACTGCATCCTGCAGGCACATGGCATATGATGCATTTTATCTGCAGCCGCAGTTATGCTACCTCTGTACTTGGCTGTGCTATTTCGGTTCTTTGCTCTTTGCATTTCTACTACATCCCCTATTATCTTTGCTCTCATATGCCTCCCCTTTCCCGTTCTGCAGGAGTCTGCATGCAGACTTATCAGCTGCCGGGCTTTGCCCTTCCTGCATTGATTGGTGTTAATTGCTCGTTACGGATACATTTACACTGCTTCCGCATTTCCTCGTATTCTCCGCATTACCTTCCTATATCCCTGGTTGTTGCCGGTGAGGCCGTCACATGACTGGTTTCGGGAACGTAGTCATCCTCGTGCACATGCATTTGTACGCGCATTCTGTACTGTCAGCGCATCTATTTCCTAACACGCCAGTCCTGATGCTGTGATGTGCATTGTACAGCCCAGATTTGCTGTCCTCCAATATCCTTCCTCCTACAGTGGCACACCCATCTGTGGTTGACATGTATCTCGTGTAGGCCACTCCTCGGTGTCGTACCGCTACGCCGATTGCTCCACACTTACGCTGGCGCCGCTTTTGCGATTCACTATTATCTGCCTCATTTGCATGGAATTGACTACTAATACCTGGTTACGGCGCCGGACACCGCCACCACTCCTTGACAACCATTGCGCTGGGGTTGCAGCTTTACATACATACTATGGTGTGTGGTGGCTGTGCAACTGATTTGTGTTCTAATGCTCTTTTCGGACATTGTCATATTATTTCATTGCTTTACAACTTCTGTGCACATATCCCGGGGGTCTGCTGTTCTTTCTACGTACGTGCCATTTATGTCATTTTTACATTTTGTGCATATTTTCTTTGGACATTCTCGTGCCTTTCCACATTGGCATATTGCACCTATATGATACCTGACTTTGACAGCCTTCCGTTACTCCTCCGGTATGTTTGGGTAAATGTAAACCGCTTTTTGGTTTACATTGCCGCGTCTTTACGCTTACGCCTGCGCCGCCGTGGATCGCTATTTGCCCTCATTTGCATGGTGCAATACCGCACACAGTGTGTTTTGCATACCTACGCCGGGGGCGGGGACGGTCCGGCGCACGCCGGTAGTGCACGTGGAATTCATTCATACCTGAATCGCTGAGCAGCCATATTTGGCGTTATAACGCCGACGCTATGCTGGCGCCTGGCGCAACGTTCATGAATCCCGGGGAATAACCACCAAATATAACACATTTCATAAGCAAATTAAACAAAATTGAAATTGTTCCTGATATGCAATTATCTTCCACAAGTCAGCTGTAAAATAATCATTTCATTTTAAAAAACTAAAGTCAAGGAACACAGAAGGCAACACTAGGCAAGATTCCAAGTCAAAGAAAGAAAATCACATTAGTTACATCCTGAATCCTTGCCAACGATGGGGACTTCTACATAAATATTTTTATGTGCATTTATTTCTGATCTTTCTTTATTGAACCAGTAAGAACTGCATTCTTCTAATTTTTCACTGATTTGTTTATTTATTTTGGGGAAATATAGCTACGTGTAAGTGGGTAAGGTCTCAATATTACATACAGGCCAGTGTACAGTTTATAATCTCACAGAGCTTAAAACAGATGAACAAAATACTCTGAACATGTGTATGTAATTGGTTTAAAAGTGAGGTTTTCAAAACATAACCATCATGTGTATATTTCACCAAAAGTTCCCAAGAGTAAGCAAAAAAAGAAAACAAGTATAACACAGCAGAGGATATGAACATCATCATATATGACTAATGTAGGTGTGTTGTCATTGCTTCTGTGTCCTAAGCACTCAGTAAATAATAAAAAGCACTGTTTCCTGATTTTAAGGTTTAATTTCCACTGAAAAGGTATTAATGGGATAACAGCAGAGTTCCCTTAAAGACTCATCAATTTGTAGGGGAGTTTGTTTGCTATAATGGTTAAGATATTTATCTCATAAACACAAGGTAGAGAGTTTGATTCTGAGCTCAGATTATAACCTAGGCTTAAAATAGGTATTCAGTGTAGTTCGTCTAATGTAAAACTAAGCATCGTGATGCATTTTGTAGGTAAACATTACCACGCACTTTGAAACGTGACTTTTAGTGAACATTGCAGCCTTGCTCCCCCAAACATTAGCATGTATTGTGAAATGCCACTTCTAGCTAACATTGCAGCCTTGCACCTCCAAACATTAGCATGTGCTATGAACTGCCACTTTTAGCTAACATTGCAGCACTGCACCCCTCTCCCGGACACAGAAAATATGCACAGCTGTTTGTATCCTTCCCAAGCAAAGAACTATTTCTACTCTCCATTTGAATATCTTTCCTACTGGATGTTCTTTCTTGTCTACTAATCTCTCGTACAATTTAGACACTTCACAGATGTTATACTGTTGCACTAAATGATAGCTGATGTCAGTTTAATGTGTTCAGACTGAATGTATTGCTTGTTATATGAAACTTCGATGTACACTGAGACTGCACATTTTTGTTCTACTGTATGTTATAGCTATGTTGAGTTTTGTTTTATCAGTCGAATGCGCTCAAGCTATATCATTCATTATAGCTTTGGAACCTGTTTTCCTAGGCCTCCTCAAAGAGAGGAACATTCCCAGTGAAGGTACTCTTACTGGACAAGTGAAAATTATTAGTAACTCATTAAAATGGCCTAAGAAAGTAACCAAGTGACAAAGGCAGTAAATCCATAACTACGGCTGAAAGCACAAATTTGAAAAAAAGTAAAGAGTCATTATGACTTGTAAGCATGGATGAAGGGAAAGATTCCTGACCTAAATGGTGCTGTAATCTTAACACAGCTAGAATGACTGGATGTACTATTTGTCCAGCAAGGCTGTAATCACATACTCCTAATGAAACGTCAAAGGCCTTGGCAGTAGTTTAGGAAACATTTAAGTGGGGATTAAGACAGTAGCCTTGCAGTCTGTGAGGTTGGGGTCCCAGTGGTCTCTTCTTCCTGTGACAAGGATGGGGTATCACTACATGACCTTGACCTGTTATCACTATGTTGAGTAGGAGGGATAAGACTTAGCACATTTTGTGGCAGTGGATGTGTTCTGTGTGGTGAGTGGGGAGGGCTTTTTTGGTGAGGGTCCGAGAGCTGGAGTTCAATAGTTATCAACTCCCACGGCAAGTTGTGCTGGGGCCTTTGACACTCACTGACATTGCTGTCATTCTTAATCTATGCATAGCTGTTCAGCTACAAAGACCCCATGCAAGTCCCCCACGTGTCTGCACCCTACCATATGCTTGTACCTCTCTGGCAAAGCTGGCATATGTGATTACAGTAGCAATCCATCTCACAGAGGTGTTAATAGACATGTGTGCCATCATATCAGTCCATAAACTACTCCCTTCATTATGTCTATATGCTAAATCTACATGAGACTGAAGTAACTTCTGATGGTGTTTGTTGGCATTCTCTGAGCAATCACACCACAGCACTCCACTGTTAGTTCCATAGTGGACTAAATATTGTCATACTGTACAAGTATAACAGACCTGTATATTTTTTGATTAATCCTGAGTGTCTTATCTTAAGCAATATAAACAATTTGACTGTGTCAAGTAGACTGGAATTGGTGGCCAGTGGTGGCTTTTAGCAATATTTGAAGCAGCAGCATGTCTGACCATGAGCTGAGGCAGATAGAACCAGATGATATCTGGCGCTGTCATTTACATCTGCAGGAAGTGTGTGCAGAGTGTGTGTAGCTGAAGGAAACTCTGCACCCACAGCTGTCAGTGCATCCTGGCAAGTAGGTGTTCCTGCACCCTGGAGTGGCAGGGGAAGTTTTTCCATTTAGGCAAACAATGTAAAGTACTGTCATTAGCTGCATTAAGAATTAAAATGTAGACAGCCCATATAGGAGATAGAAGAAAAGCAGTCTCAGCAAAGGTGATGATAAATTATCTGAGCATCAAATACAATAAATAAGGAACATAACATTGGTAAAGACTAGACAAGGTGGGATAACAAGTTTTAACCTGCATTATGAAAACAGTTATTGCTAGACCCCCTGTGTAAATGCTCCCTAACTGCATCTTTCAAATATTGCAGGCTGTGGTTGCTTCTGATCTCATTAGGTAGGCTGTCCAATATGTAATGTCCCATTTAGTATGAGGATCTCTCTTCACAGCAGTTTTAAACCTTGGGCAGGTGAGCATTAGAACATCATCCCATGTGCTTCTTAGTGGGTCATTAACATTCCTAGTTAGCATTAACCTTTTCAGTGCTAGGCAGTAGCCATTCTAAAGGATTTTGTAAATGAAAATAGCATGGAGAAAGATAGCTTTGTCAGTTATGGTAAGATATTTAAAGTGTTTTAATAGGTCACAGTGATGTATATTCATATATGTCAGCAGAGCAAATCTGAAAAATTTATTTTCAATGATTTGCAGTTTTTCTGTACTTTCGATACACTGTAGGCAGAGCATAGGTAGCCTGTATTTAAATGAGACTATTAATACATTTCTGAGCATGGCTAAAAGTGGCATTAGAGATAGTAGGCCACAGTTCCACTGTGTCCTCTGAAAGAGACACATCTGTATCAGCATTTTCTTTTGCTAAAGTTACTATATTGTCAACAGGCTTAAGTCCTTAGACCCCATGTTACCCATTAATTCTGTCACCATACCTCTCACCCTCCTAGAGCAACAATTCTGGATAAAACCAAAAATAATAGGTTCATAGGTTCACAGGTGTTTACTAGACTAATGGCCACAAGGGCCTTTTTAAGCCTAGCCATGCATCCCAAATCACTGACAAGTTCTGATACCCTTGATAAGTGATAGCAGGGGCTTGGGAGATGAACCATTTACAGGTCGCCTGTGTCCTTTAGAGACATAGGTGCCAAACCAGCGATGAATTTCCGGTTTCCCATCGCATTGTCCAATTTGCACTTGAATTGGGTTAGGAAGGAACTCTACTTCACATAGACGGGGAGCCTATTCCATAGACAGGGTAGTCTCAGGGATACATACCTATCTCTCTAGCAGGTCCTATTTATATCACAGGCAAGGTTTAAGTCTTTAGAATGGGTAATTTTGGTGCTGTTAGTTTTGTGGATATGCAGGAGGTCCATCAGAGTGGGGTCTGACAATGCTCTGTATGCCAGGCATAGATCTCTCCTCAAAAGCCTGTAGGACACAGAATACAGGGATAAGGCCTTGAGGCCGTCTGCATAGGACATTTTACTTATGACCTGTATTCTTTTAGTGAGGAATCTCTGTGGAATTTCCATTTGTTGGATATGCCTGATTAGCTATATACCAAATGGGGCATTGTACTCAGTGATAGGTCTGATGAATGCCGAGTAGAGTGGAACAAATGACTTCCTTTGACTGACATGCCATACCTTTGTTTATAAGTTGCGCAACATAGAATGATTTCCTCACCACTGTAGACACATGATGGTCAAAGGCCAGATTACTATCTATGTGTATCCCTAAGTCCCTGCCTACTGGGTCAACTCTAAGGCATGTGTTGTCAATATGATAGTTACCGAGGATGGATGACTGCCCAAAGAATACTATTATGCATTTTTCAGCATTTAGTTTTAGTCCATGGCTCTGACGCCAGTTATTTGTCTGTGTCAGCCCCTCCTGGAGAACATTTGTGTCAGTGTGAGATTCAATGACAGCTCCTAATTTGCAATCATTTGCAAATTTAGTCAGCCAGAGACCACTGACATTGGCCTTGACATTTGAGAAGTAAATGCAAAAAAGGAGCAGTCGAAAGAATGATCCCTGAGGGATTCACTGCTGACTGGCCTCTTTGTAGGGGTGGACTCCCCAATTCTAACTTCCTGGGTCCTGTCTGTGAGCCAGTTGGCTATCCACCGGATAACATATGGGTTTGTACCAAGCCTCATGAGTTTGTCAACAATGCCCAAGTGGGGTATTGTGTCAAATGCCTTGGCCAGGTCAAGGTAGACCATGTGAATGATTTTGCCCTCATTCATTGCTTTGGTGACCTTCTCAAAGAAGTCCACCAGGTTGTATAGGCATGATATGCCCTTGACAAAACCAAACTGGGTTGGGTTCAGTGTTTGGAGGTTTACTGTATCCCTTTTGATCATCTCCATGATAATTCTTCCCATGGCTTTACATATAAGGCTAGTAAGACTTATAGGTCTGTAGTTTCCAGGGTCTGTAGTTGGCCCACCTTTGTGTAGAGGGATGACTGTTGCCTTTCTCTATTCATGAGGTAAAAAGCCTGCTTGGCAACTACAGTTAAACAGTAATTCCAGAGGTTCTGCAAGAAGCATACAGGCCCAGAATCAGGAAGAGATTTTAAATCTTGTTCTTATACACATAGAAGATTGATACACTAATATGTATCATATTACCATGCATTTTCTGCAGCATATTCATTATTTGGTTACCTCAATCCTCAGTGGTTTGCCATAAAACATCACATTGTATGATGAACAGACCAACGATATAAGGCAAATATTATTAGTTTTATTAGTATTATTAGTAGTACTATCAATAATAATAATAATAATAATAAAAAATACCTACAGTTGTATGAGGAACAGACTAAAAATATAAAGCAAATGTCTGACATTCTGTGCAATTATGGACAGTTTAGACAAATAGCTGTCATCTGTGAGTCAAAATGCAAAGCAATTGTGACATAAATGATGCATACTCACTAAATGTATAATAACACAGTGGCAGGTAATACCAACCTGCTCTCAGATGTGAACACACAAACGGGGCATGTCCTGCTCCTGCTGATGAGCAGAGGAAGGAGTTGTGGTTCACCATCCACAGCAAAGGAAACTGTGAACTCCTCAAACTCTTTTAAATACTTAGAGGAAGGTGGGTCACGCATTTTGGTTAACCTGTACTGGAGTGCTTCATGTGTTTTTCCTTTGGCATTGTCAGATGTTGTTGCCATCTTCTTCATGACCTGGTTCAGTCCTCTTGTGCTCACTCACTGCAGTAATATCATGCAGCAGGACTAACTAGTTCTAATCCTTCACCTCCTGGCATCAGCCACCTCTTCCCATCAGGCATGTGCCTGACCACTCATGGTGATGAGCACAGCCAAAAAGCCTTGCTCTTCCATCATGGTAGAGGTAAGTGCTGGGAATTTAGTGATCACGTTGTGTTAGGGTGGGTGTGCATGAGTGTATTTGAAGACTGCATGTGTGAGTGTTTGTATGCATACCTGACTGAGAGGTAACATTAAGTGGATTAGTGAGTGGGTAGATGAGGTACGGGTGTGTGTTTGTGTGTGTGTGTGTGTGTGTGTGCGTGTGCATGCGTGCATGTGTGTGTGTGTGTGTGTGTGCGTGTGTGTGTGTGTGTGTGTGTGTGTGTGTGTGTGTGTGTGTGTGCATCAATGAGGGTGTCCATGAATGCAATTGGTGTGTGTGCATGTGTGTGTGTGTGTGTGTGTGTGTGTGTGTGTGTGTGTGTGTGTGTGTGTGTGTCAGAGTGCTTGATTTGGGAAATGAGTAGTAGTAAGAAATCGTAAAGGGTGGCAAGACCTTTTAAGTGTGCCTACTTAAAACTGTGTATGGCTAGGACTCTTATCGCCCTGAAATAGCTTGCTTAGTATTTTTATCTGTTCCCAATCAAGGGTGAGTGTGACTTTCTTAGCTGCATTATTAGGTGTGGTTAGCCAAGTTCAAACTGCCTGGCAATTGGGTTGGAGGATTAAAGAGCTATTATTGTGCATTTTCACGGGATCCAATAGTGTAAGGTTTGATTCCTTCAGCATCCATTGTCTAATTCTGTGATTCTAAGCAAATCACTTAACCAGAAACTGGTCCTGGACTGAGTTAGAAAAAGGTCCATGGAGATCAGTACTCTACTCTGGATAACAAACACAAATAAAATTTGATAAGCACACATTATAATTTTTCAATGAGAAACAGTTGTTTGCCAACTATTTTCATATACTAAAACAAAAATGGAATGATTCAGAGTTCTCTCACTACATCAAACAATCAGTAGCTCAGAAAGCATTGTTTGGAGTTCTTTTTTACGTTGCAGTAGAGAAGTGCATTCTTTGCAGCAGACTAAGTTACACAGATAGTTGTAAGGCCCTGCAACATTGACACTAACACAGGTGCCTCATTTCCTCCGTGTAATGGCCTTAAATCCTTCAACTACCTTCTGTTCACCACACTTTATGGAAGTTCAATATGTACTGAAAAGGCTAATTTTTAGGTCTGGGGATGGCAAGGGCATCAAACAATATTATTTATTTATTTATTTATTTACATTTGTTGACAGGGAATGTCCGACTGGGCGCAGGTCCATTTTCAGCGGAGGCGCGGGGAGAAATGCGTATGAACAGTTATTAAAGAAATCTTTGGTAGATAAATCTCAACATTTTATGGCAAAACACCTGCTTCAAAAGGATTCCATTTATGTCTGCAATAAGTTATTGTCAATGACCAAAATTAAGTCATATGTTATAGTACCAGAGTCTTTATCTGCTAAATCCAGTGTGGTTGCATGGCTCTCACTGGCTTCTAGCTGCCTCCATTATTCTAAATCTCAAAAAACATTGTGCAGACTAGCTCTGAAAGAGGTGTGAAGACAGTTTAAGAATTCAGTTATCAAAAACTAATAAAATATATATCAGCATGAAAACAGGATATAATATTCACCAAAAGCTTAATGTATTTGGTTATTAAATTCTATTGTCACTTTTGCAAAAGTAAGCTTTCACCACAGTCTAAAGTTACCATTCCAGCACTACAGTGAGGCACTTTCATTGGAAAACGTTTAGCTTTAATAAACTATAAAAATAGAGCATACTATCCCAATCAGATGAGTTTTGTTGCTGACATACATGATTTTAGGCACACTTTTTACTAATGCTTTATGCTTGAGCAACTATTACAAAATATTATCTGGTTATTATTAAAGATGAATCTTCCAATACATGATGCTCCTACAAGTTTGCCACTTTTTCATTCTTCAACCTGCTCTTTGAGCAATCTAACCTAATTCATCTTGTCAAACTGATACCATATATCATGAAATTAATCAGAAGAAAAATCAGAAAATCCATCCACTTGCTAAGATTGGGCAGTGTAGATTACGTATTTCCATAATTTAGCCAGCAGTCGTAGTCAGAAAAAAATGCATCCATAGATCGGGTGCATGTCAACTGAGGGAATACAAGTAAGTCAAATGAGAAATAATCAAAGTAATGTGAAAAAAGGTGGATAAGCAGCCACTGACCATAATAACAGGATAAGCGAAAATTACACCTTACTATTTCACTGAACATGAGAAGATGGAAGAACATCAAGTGTATGTAGTAGCCCATTCGGTCGATGTACATAGTGGACCACACTCAATACCACTATATAATTAGCCACGGCATGTTGGTAGGTGTGCTGGCATGTGCTGTGATGTAATAGCAGAGAAGGAGGAGAATAAGGATGACACAGTCATGGATGAAATGCAGAAAGTACTAGAAACATTAGGGAAAGCCTATACATGTGTCACTGGCCAGTGCGGAAAATATGCTGCACATAGAGGGATATCTATATGTGCAGGGAAGCACAAGAAGGCTAAATCCTACTGAGAGTATGAAATTAAAAGACCAGACAAATGCAAGGGATGTTCAATGATTAACACAAGGAAGGAAGGAGATGTGCTGCTCTGGACTACCGCACATCATCAACTGCCCAATGCTGGACAGGCAGCCACATATGCACTGCTGGCAAATATAGGGGAAACGACAATGCACAGTCATGAACCACAATGCCAAGTGCTGCAACATATGTGTGATTCCAGAGATGCAGTCAGAGCAGCAAATCTACCATGACAAAGGGTGCTAATGTGCAGAATACCCAGGCTGAGGAGAACAAGTGATGGTAGACCTTATCAGAAAGTAATGCCCCTGCAAGACTTCCTGGCATGCTAATAGCCAGTAAAATCTTGTCCCTTCATATAACTACCATATTAAGAACCAACATGCTGTAGAACTATATGATGTATTCTAATGTCAATTTCCGATGGTCTTGGCTGTTGTCACTCTTTAAATAGAGAACATAAATCAAGATTATTTGAGAGTTGATCAATGCGTAGAAATAATATGCTACTCCCATCGCAAATGTGCCTCATCTAATATGTCTCTACTAGAAGTAATATATATTTTTTTCTATACTGTGTTTCACTTCAAAAAATAGTTTTTTGTGTTCTCACTTTCTTTGACCCGCATGCAGACATATACATGTAATTACATGATAGATGACGCTATTGAAATCCAGCTGTTACATTTCATAATAAAATGATAACTTCTAAGAGCTGGAATAAGGAAGAAGATTTACATTTCTTGTGTACTCAGTTTCTTTGAACCTATGCAAACATATACAAGTAATTAAGTCATAGACGATGCTATCAAAGTCCAGCTGTTCCATTTCATAAGAGCAGGAACAAGGAAGCAGATATAAGTTGCTTATTTGGTCAACTGTGTGTGTTCAATTAGGCAACCACAATCCCCAACAGTGGAAAATAAATAAAAAACTAAACAAATGGCTATCAATAAATAATAACTAATTATAATGTATCTCATAAATAAATTAAACAAAACTGACACAGTTCACTGATATGCAATTATCTTGACAAAGTCAACTGTAAAACATTCATTTCATTTTAAAAAGCTCAAAGTCAGGGAACACAGAAGACAACACTAGGCAAGATTCCAAGTCAATGAAATAAAATCCCATTAGTTACAGCCTGAATCCTTGTCAAAGATGGGAATTTTATATAAATATTTTTATGTGCATTTGTTTCTGATATTTCTTTATTGAACTAGTAACAACTGCATTCTTCTAAGTTTTCACTTATTTGCTAATTTACGTTTGTGAAATATAGCCACATGTAAGTGAGTAAGGTCTCAATATTATGTACAGGGTAGTACCTGCCAACAGGCCAGTGTACATTTTGTAATCTCACAGAGCTTAAAACAGATGAACAAAATACTCTGAACATGAGTATGTAATTGGTTTAAAAGTGATGATTTTCAAAACATTATAACCATCATGTGTATATTTCACTGAAAGTTCCCAAGAGTATGCAAAAAAAAGAAAACAACAAGTATAACACAACAGAGGATATGAAAATCATCAGATATGACTAATGTAGGTGTGTTGTCATTGCTTCTGCGTCCTAAGTACTCAGAAAATAATAAAAAACACTTTTCCACAAGGCAGAGAGTTTGATTCTGACCCCAGATTATGAGCTAGGCTTAAAATGGTCCTTTGGTGCAGCATGTGTAATATGAACCTAAGCATTGTGATGCAGTTTTGTAGGCAAACATTAGCATGTACTGCAAAATGTCACTTTTAGCTAACATTGCAGCCTTGCACCCCCAAACATTAGCATGTAATGTGAAATGTCACTTTTAGCTAACATTGCAGCCTTGCACCCCCAAACATTAGCATGTACTGTGAAATGTCACTTTTAGCTAACATTGCACTCTTGCACCCCTCTCCTGGACACAGAAAAACTGCACAGCTCTATATATTCTTCCCAACCAGAGAAGTATTTCTACTCCGCATTTGAATATCTTTCCTATTGGATGTGCTTTCCTGTCTACTGATCTCTCATACAAGCTAGACACTTCACAAAGTAATATCATTGCATTAAATGATAACTGCTGTCAGTTTAATGTGCTCATACTGAATTCATTGATTGTTATATGAAACTTTGATGTACAAAGTCAAAGGCCTTGGCAGTAGTGTAGGAAACCTGTCAGTGAGGGTTCGGACATATATTGAATATCTTCGGCATTATTCAGTGCTGCAGCAGTTCATGAGGTATGACAGAGACTGGCAGGGAACAGTAGGCATATCACACAACCTTGTAGTTCAAGACTTCAAGAAAGAGTTGAAATTTATGGTGGGACAAGATCAGGGACAAACTTTAATTATGCATCTTCCAAACTTAAAAGGTTGCTAGTCTAACAGCTTCTGCATTAAAATGGATGTGCTGAAGGAAATAAAGTATAAAACTTTGATGTCTGCCAGTAATGACAGACTGAATTCATTTGTGATTTATAAAGGCAGGAAAAAAGTGATATCTGGGACAGTCTCATGATGCAGGGACAGGTATGGGATATGCAGTGTGTGTGTGTGTGTGTGTGTGTGTGTGTGTGTGTGTGTGTGTGTGTGTGTGTGTGTGTGCGTGTGTGCGCGTGCATGTGTGTGTTTGAATATGTGTATGTTATGTGGGAGACTGAATGGGGGATTGCACTTGCTAACACGATGTGGCTGCCACCACTGATAACTACCACAGGAAGTGCCGGTAGTTAATGGTGATTCAGAGACATGCAAATTAGCCAATAATAAGGTCTTTCCTCATTGTAGCCAATGTATCTCTGAATCACAAAATACAGTATAGCAGAAACAGGGCCTTTTTAAATCAGCTCATTATGCGAGCATTGGCGTTCTTTCTGAATATGCAGGATTATTTTATTTTTAATCTTCCTTTAACTACTAATATTTTTGAGCTGCAAGTGCTGCCTTTGTTGGCATGAAAGGCTGTATTACCAGCATTAACATATCTGAAGCTTCATGGAAGCTTCTCAAAAAATGAAAGCTGTTGATTCAGCATTTTCAGTTGTATCTCTCTCTGTAAGAATATTTACAGAAAAAGATAAAAATATTCCATGCAGAGTTACTTCCTGTCTCAGGTGAGGAAGCTAATGAGGTATTTAATACTTTTACCTTTATATAACAGGAGAAATGCAAGATTTCTTTCAGAAAAATGTTTCAAGCATACTATGATTCAGAGAAAAATCTGCCATGTATAAGACATTTGCTATAAACTAAGAGACTGGGGAGTCATTCCAAATGTTTGAGGCTGATCTAAAACACAGTAATTAAGACTGATTTTGACAGCTTGGCTGATTCATGAATAAGTGTCAGACTTATTCATACAATTAGAAATGATCATCTAAGAGGAAGAACATTAAGGGAAATATAGCTGACACAAAACAAAGTGGTAGATGTAAGCAGATCAAGGAAATTTCAATATAGTTAGTTAAAAATAAGACAAAAGAGTTTAAAGTCTGCAAAGTAAGGATTGTAATTAAGAAAACAAGTAAAATGAAGCAAAAAAAAATTAAAACACTAAAAAAATTTCTGTTAGAAATTGAACACGATAGTGGTTTTGTGCAATCCATTATGGTGCCTAGTAATAAGTGAGCAGGGAGAAACAGCAGCCATTGCAACTCTTGTTATTGTATGCATGAAAATTATCAAGGGAATTCAATAAAGCCTACATGATAATTATGACCCTGTGCAAGTTGCAACGGGATACACACATGGGCGCAAGAAGTTATAGATTCAATAAACTCCTTGCAGCTGTGCATACTCACTCCACACTCAAACACAAACACAGAAACTTTTGAGGCATGCAAATTACAGCATAAGTAGCTGAATTTTATGCTAATGAAGAAAACCAGGATGGTGGTGTGAATCAACAACCTCTAAAGCAACCATGTAGACTGTCGTGTCCGTGTTGGTTGTGTATTCCAAAACTTTCTGAATCCAGTCACGAAAAGGAGTCTACACAGAAATAAGAGCATGTAAAAGCTCTAACATTTGTACAGAACTGTCATTAACATAGCCACACATATTCTGACCTAATTATGCAGGGTGGATACTAGAAAATCAGTGTAATAATCATAATAATGTTATTTTTTAAGTGCCATGACATAAATGCAGCTTCACTCCCCCACCCCAAATGAAGAATGTACTCGTAAGTAATGCTGGCTGCTAAAATGTTTAAATGTCATAAAACAAACTAATATACTATAATGTAAGCAGCACATGCATTATGTAACTGATGATTTACAGTCCCATTTTATTAAAACGTATTCTTCTGAGCAGATATATAGGCAATGTAATACCCTCCATTGTGTTTACAACATTGGGCTTCCGTGCAGTTTCCCTGCCTACATGGTTACTAATAGTGTAGATTCTGGGCTATCAGCATTTTATAGATGCAAATGAGGTCAAAATTCATTAGAATTGTTGAATCCCAAAAAAGAGTAACTATGTAAGGATGTTCACTTCATGTAGGCACTTCCACAGTGTCCGTGCTGAATGCAAGGCAACAGTGAATGCTGACAAAAGGGATGTGTCAGGTTACACTTGCATAGGTGAACATGTAGGGCTGTGAAGGGTGAAAGTCCATTTAAGCAGTGGCTCTGGCTCCAGGAACACTCGAACAAGCAGCTATATTAGAAGTAGTAGTAATTAGTAGAAATCAATTTATTTCTGCCAAATACTTAGAGGACATCCTATAATACATAAAATCACATCCAAGTAAACAAGCACTTTCGTCTCTGACTATTCAGAGACTTTATCAAGATGAATGACAACCAGAGAAGCACCATTTAAATAAAACATCCCTTATCTAGTTCAACCAATAAGAGGAACAAATCACTAAACCAATTTAATTACATTAAAAAATTATACAACGATGTCATAGCAGCACTGGTAAACAACTAAAAAAAAAAAAAAAAACACACGCACACACACACACACACACACATATATATATATATATATATATATATATATATATATATATATATATATATATATATATATATATATATATATATATTATTACAAAGCAAGCAGATCTAAATGCCCATATCCATTAAATCCCATTAAAATTAATATATTGAAAACATAATTTCATTTAATAAAGATTATGCATTACTTATATGAATATTAAAATAAAAAAATCATATAAGCACATTATCTTCTTCTTCTTCTCTTTCAGCTGTTCCTGTTAGGGGTCGCCACAGCGGATCTTCTGTTTCAATTTCTTCCTGTCCTCTGCATATTGCTCTGTCACACCAACCACATGCATGTCTTCTCCCACCACATCCATAAACCTTATCTTAGGCCTTCCTCTTTTCCTCTTACCTGGCACCTCCATCCTTAGCATCCTTTTCCCAATATACCCAGCATCCCGCCTCAGCACATGTCCAAACCAAGACAATCTCGCCTCTCTGACTTTGTCTCCAAACCACCCAACCTGAGCTGACCCTCTAATATACTGATTCCTAATTCTGTCCAGCCTTGTCACACCCAGTGCAAATCTTAACATCTTTAACTTTGCCACTTCCACCTCTGACTCCTGCCTTTTTGTCAATGCCACCGTCTCCAACCCATACAGCATAGCTGGTCTCACTATCTTCTTGTAGACCTTCCCTTTCACACTTACTGGTACCCATCTGTCACAAATCACTCCTGACACTCTTCTTCACCCATTCCATCTTGCCTGTACTCTCTTCTTCACCTCTCTTCCACACTCACCATTACTCTGAACTGTTGATCCCAAGTACTTAAACTCATCTACCTTCACCAGCTCTACTACCTGCTTCCTCACCATTCCTCTATCCTCCCTCTCATTCACACACACATATTCTGTCTTAGTCCTGCTGATCTTCATTCCTCTCCTCTCTAGAGCATATCTCCACCTCTCCAGGGTCTCTTCAACCTAGCCCCTATTCTCAATACATATCACAATGTCATCTGCAAACTTTATAGTCCATGGGGCCTCCTGTCTAATCTTGTCTGTCAACCTGTCCATCACCATTGCAAATAAGAAAAGACTCAGAGCTGATCCTTGATGTAATCCCACCTCCACCTTAAACGCATCTGTCACTCCCACTGCACACTTCACCACTGTCATACTACCCTTGTACATATCCTGTACCACTCTTACATACTTCTCTGCCACTCCTGACTTCCTCATACAATACCACAACTCCTCTCTAGGTACCCTATCATATGATTTCTTCAAGTCCACAAAGACACAGTTCAAGTTCTTCTGACCTTCTCTATATTTCCCCATCAACACTCTCAGAACAAACATTGCATCTCTAGTGCTCTTTCCCGGCATTAAACCATACTGCTGATCATTAATCATCACCTCCCTTCTTAACCTAGCTTCCACTACTCTTTCCTATAACTTCAAGCTGTGACTGATCAGTTTTAAGTACATTATAATTAATTATAAGTACATTATAGAAAATAAAATCAATGGAATATCTACAACCCTTAAATATACCATATTACCTTTCAAGTGCCTTCGGTTTCAAAAACACACTATGGAAAAGAGATCATTTAAACCGAGAAGAAACTGAAATGCCATAATTATGAGCACCTGTGAGACATTATGCTGAAGAGGGACACTAATGTGCTAGCCAAACACTGTAATGAGTTTTAGGCTCATTCTTTTAAGTTTATAATTATTGATTTTTTACAGATTGAGCCGAGAGATGGCCCATGGCCTCTACAACTGGAAAAGTTGGAGACCTTATGGCAGTTAAGAACTAATGCCATGCAATAGCCGTGCTTAAATGATCTCTTTTCCATAGTGTGTTTTTTGAAACTAAAAGCACTTGAAAGGCAATACGTTACATTTAAGGGTTGTAGATATTCCATTGATTTTGTTTTCTATAATGTACTTATATGAATTTTATAATATGCTGATATGATTTTTTTATTTTAATATTCATATAAATAATGCATAATCTTTGTTAAATGAAATTATGTTTTCAATTTATTAATTTTAATAGGATTTAATTGATATGGGCATTTAGATCTGCTTGCTTTGTAATAATATATCTATATATATATATATATATATATATATATATATATATATATATGTAGATGTATATATGGGTTACCTTCATTACATCGACAGACCATTTCATTGAAACCCATTTTACTGACAGACCATTTCACTGACAACTAGTACTTGCAGAAATTTAAGGCAAATAACAGGGATTTGTCCCCTTCCCCAATGTAGTGTGACCCTAGAGTTAGTATAGATAATTGGGGGGTGGGGGCCCAGCCCGGCCCAGCCCCCCACATCAGGGGGTGTGGGGGGGTGATGCCCCCACCTATTTCGGTTTAAATTCTGTAATTTTTGTATTATATTCTTCTTTTAAATGAAAATAGGTGGGGGAGGGTTGCCCCCCACACACCCCCTAACTATATATACTAACTCCAGGGTCGCACTACATTGGGGAAGGGGACGAATCCTTGTTATTTGTCTTAAATTCCTGCAAGTATTAGTTGTCATTGAAATGGTCTGTCAGTGAAATGGGTTTCAATGAAATGGTCTGTCGATGTTATGAAGGTAACCCATATATATATAGATATATAGATATATATATATATATATATATATATATATATATATATTTTTTTTAGTTATTTACCAGTGCTGCTATGACATCATTGTATAATATTTTAATGCAATTATTGTAGCCCTTAAATTGGTTTAGTGTTTGGTTTCTGTTATTGGTTGAACTAGATAGGGTGTGTGTTATTTAAATGGTGGTTCTCTGGTTGTCATTCATCTTGATAAAGTCTCTGAATAGTCAGAGACAAAAATGCTTGTTTATTTGGATGTGATTGTATGTATTATTGGATGTCCTTTAAATATTTGGCGGAAATAAATTGATTTCTACCAATTACTACTACTTCTAATATATCTGCTTGTTCGAGTATTCCTGGAGCCGGAGCTTTTGTGTTGTATTTAGTTTTCCAGTTTGATATCTCTTTACGTGCATTTATGCAGTGCACACTTCCCAAGTTCTGTAAGTGCATGTAAGCTGTGCACAATTCCCAAGTTCTGTATCATCCACATTATTTGATTGTTAAAATGTGTGCGCTCTCTTTCCAGTTTACTTATTTTTTTTCTTTGCCATTGTTTGCACAATACAGTGCTTAGCTCAAACATGAGAAACAGAGGAATGAATGGCAGGTATCTCTTTGTTGTTATGTAACTATTCCTGTGGCAGTACATTTATGAGTTATGGCCAGAATATAGATGAGCCTGGGATCGACTACATGGTGTGCAACCATTTTTTCACTTTTTATGATCCATGTTTGTGTGATATCATAAGAACAGAAGAAACAAATATCAGTTTTGCCTATGCTAACCTTATTTATGCAAAGGTACACAGAGGTGTGCGGAGGTGCGCATAGTGCACTAATGAGCAAGCAACAGGTGTGTTTAATAGATGTTAATTATAACATAAGCAGATGAATTGCATGTTAATCAACCAATCCAACATGGTAGAGCTATTCAGCAATGTCTAAAGCATCCATGTCACCTCCATTCTACCATTGGAGTAGAGACAAGGACATTTTAACTGACACAATGCTAGAGGCTTCTGCACTTATTCTACGTATATGCAAGAGGCTGGAGCCAGTGCTGCTGGTGCTACTGACAATAGGCCTGGGCTGAGAAGGAGAAGAGTGTTCAGGTCTAGGGTAACTTTTCAAGTGCTACATGAGCTGCAGATTGTAGAGCACTACAGCTTGGACAGGGACACATTACAAGAACACTTTGAGCTCTGCCACCGTAAACTCAGAGCCAGAGCCAACCAAGAGGAACCCATCACAGTGGAAACTAAGGTATGTGTAGCCCTTAGAATATTAGTACTTTTCAAAGACCAGCTGGGGACATGATGGGTATGTCACAGGTACCAGCCTCCAGGATCCTCCACCAATTACTGGATGCTGTGCTTATACATGCCAGTGACCACATACTTTCCCTCCATAGTTCTGAAGGGAAGGACAGCAATATGGAGATGTTTAACCATGTAGCACACTACCCTGAAATACTGGGTGCCATAGATTGCACTCATGTACATATCAGGGCACCAGCTGGTGAGCAACAGAGAATCGACATTAACCACAAGGGATACCACTTCATCAACTGCCAAGTTGTTTGCAATGCCCAGGGAATTATCTTGAATATGTGTGCTGGCAACCCTGGCAGTTATCATGACTCCCATATCTGGCACACATCACAGCTGTACCAGATGTTTGCTAGGGGGGAAATCCCAAAGGTTTATTTACTGGGGGATGTTGGCTATGCCCTGGAACCATGGCTGATGACACCCATCAGAAGTGCACACACCCCCATGGAAGAGTGCCATAATGAGGCACACTCTCAAACTAGAAACATCATAGAGTGTGTGTTTGGGCTTCTGAAGTCATGGTTCCAGTGCTTAGATATATCTGGTGGAGTCCTACAATATAATCCATGCACTTGTACACAAATATTCACAATCTGTGCTATGCTTCACAGTCTGATCCTGCAGAAACAGCTGCAGCAGGATCAGCAAGGGGAAGGGACACACATGCCCCCACCAATGCCTAGGCCACCACAGCTACAGTCAGAGGAAGACTCAGAGGAGGAACCTCCCCCCAGCGGTTGTCCCTGTAGGCAGACATAGGCATGCTCAGTATGCCCTTGCTTTGGCTAAGAGACAATGCATAGCACATTCAAACTACCTAGGGACCTAATAACTTTCTCCTGCTAATTACATATAGTAAATTGACACCAGGCAACTCACACAAACAATGCCTCCCCTTATATTCACTGTGTACTGCTTGCATTAGACAGAGTCAGTCCTGTACAACTGCTGCATTTGCAAGGTAAGTTCTGAACCTAAAGTGTATTCTTTAATAATATTATGGCATATCCTTGTATTTCCTAACTTGGTACAGTAAGCAAGTAAATAGTGATGGATTTGTACAGAAAGTATGTTAGCATGTAACACCAGACACTTATTTTATTTATATTTGTCCATTAGTAATTAGTAGGCCTCAAGCATGAAAGATTCACACAGTCATACCTCTGAAGAATACTGATGTTCCCTGATGGCCTCAGTTTAGCACCATGCCTTTGTACTGGTAAATAATTAAAGACAGAAGTTACAAAGTGATGATACACATTGCAGTTTCAGACTTCTTTGTGTCATAACAGTAACCGAGTTTTGTCTCCCCACAAAAATTTGTCACACCCAGTGCAAATCTTAACATCTTTAACTTTGCCACTTCCAGCTCTGACTCCTGCCTTTTTGTCAATGCCACCGTCTCCAACCCATACAGCATAGCTGGTCTCACTATCTTCTTGTAGACCTTCCCTTTCACACTTACTGGTACCCATCTGTCACAAATCACTCCTGACACTCTTCTTCACCCATTCCATCTTGCCTGTACTCTCTTCTTCACCTCTCTTCCACACTCACCATTACTCTGAACTGTTGATCCCAAGTACTTAAACTCATCTACCTTCACCAGCTCTACTACCTGCTTCCTCACCATTCCTCTATCCTCCCTCTCATTCACACACACATATTCTGTCTTAGTCCTGCTGATCTTCATTCCTCTCCTCTCTAGAGCATATCTCCACCTCTCCAGGGTCTCTTCAACCTAGCCCCTATTCTCAATACATATCACAATGTCATCTGCAAACATTATAGTCCATGGGGCCTCCTGTCTAATCTTGTCTGTCAACCTGTCCATCACCATTGCAAATAAGAAAAGACTCAGAGCTGATCCTTGATGTAATCCCACCTCCACCTTAAACGCATCTGTCACTCCCACTGCACACTTCACCACTGTCATACTACCCTCGTACATATCCTGTACCACTCTTACATACTTCTCTGCCACTCCTGACTTCCTCATACAATACCACAACTCCTCTCTAGGTACCCTATCATATGATTTCTTCAAGTCCACAAAGACACAGTTCAAGTTCTTCTGACCTTCTCTATATTTCCCCATCAACACTCTCAGAACAAACATTGCATCTCTAGTGCTCTTTCCCGGCATTAAACCATACTGCTGATCATTAATCATCACCTCCCTTCTTAACCTAGCTTCCACTACTCTTTCCTATAACTTCAAGCTGTGACTGATCAGTTTTAAGTACATTATAATTAATTATAAGTACATTATAGAAAATAAAATCAATGGAATATCTACAACCCTTAAATATACCATATTACCTTTCAAGTGCCTTCGGTTTCAAAAAACACACTATGGAAAAGAGATCATTTAAACCGAGAAGAAACTGAAATGCCATAATTATGAGCACCTGTGAGACATTATGCTGAAGAGGGACACTAATGTGCTAGCCAAACACTGTAATGAGTTTTAGGCTCATTCTTTTAAGTTTATAATTATTGATTTTTTACAGATTGAGCCGAGAGATGGCCCATGGCCTCTACAACTGGAAAAGTTGGAGACCTTATGGCAGTTAAGAACTAATGCCATGCAATAGCCGTGCTTAAATGATCTCTTTTCCATAGTGTGTTTTTTGAAACTAAAAGCACTTGAAAGGCAATACGTTACATTTAAGGGTTGTAGATATTCCATTGATTTTGTTTTCTATAATGTACTTATATGAATTTTATAATATGCTGATATGATTTTTTTATTTTAATATTCATATAAATAATGCATAATCTTTGTTAAATGAAATTATGTTTTCAATTTATTAATTTTAATAGGATTTAATTGATATGGGCATTTAGATCTGCTTGCTTTGTAATAATATATATATATATATATATATATATATATATATATATATATATATATATATATAGATGTATATATGGGTTACCTTCATTACATCGACAGACCATTTCATTGAAACCCATTTTACTGACAGACCATTTCACTGACAACTAGTACTTGCAGAAATTTAAGGCAAATAACAGGGATTTGTCCCCTTCCCCAATGTAGTGTGACCCTAGAGTTAGTATAGATAATTGGGGGGTGGGGGCCCAGCCCGGCCCAGCCCCCCACATCAGGGGGTGTGGGGGGGTGATGCCCCCACCTATTTCGGTTTAAATTCTGTAATTTTTGTATTATATTCTTCTTTTAAATGAAAATAGGTGGGGGAGGGTTGCCCCCCACACCCCCCTAACTATATATACTAACTCCAGGGTCGCACTACATTGGGGAAGGGGACGAATCCTTGTTATTTGTCTTAAATTCCTGCAAGTATTAGTTGTCATTGAAATGGTCTGTCAGTGAAATGGGTTTCAATGAAATGGTCTGTCGATGTTATGAAGGTAACCCATATATATATAGATATATAGATATATATATATATATATATATATATATATATATATATTTTAGTTATTTACCAGTGCTGCTATGACATCATTGTATAATATTTTAATGCAATTATTGTAGCCCTTAAATTGGTTTAGTGTTTGGTTTCTGTTATTGGTTGAACTAGATAGGGTGTGTGTTATTTAAATGGTGGTTCTCTGGTTGTCATTCATCTTGATAAAGTCTCTGAATAGTCAGAGACAAAAATGCTTGTTTATTTGGATGTGATTGTATGTATTATTGGATGTCCTTTAAATATTTGGCAGAAATAAATTGATTTCTACCAATTACTACTACTTCTAATATATCTGCTTGTTCGAGTATTCCTGGAGCCGGAGCTTTTGTGTTGTATTTAGTTTTCCAGTTTGATATCTCTTTACGTGCATTTATGCAGTGCACACTTCCCAAGTTCTGTAAGTGCATGTAAGCTGTGCACAATTCCCAAGTTCTGTATCATCCACATTATTTGATTGTTAAAATGTGTGCGCTCTCTTTCCAGTTTACTTATTTTTTTTCTTTGCCATTGTTTGCACAATACAGTGCTTAGCTCAAACATGAGAAACAGAGGAATGAATGGCAGGTATCTCTTTGTTGTTATGTAACTATTCCTGTGGCAGTACATTTATGAGTTATGGCCAGAATATAGATGAGCCTGGGATCGACTACATGGTGTGCAACCATTTTTTCACTTTTTATGATCCATGTTTGTGTGATATCATAAGAACAGAAGAAACAAATATCAGTTTTGCCTATGCTAACCTTATTTATGCAAAGGTACACAGAGGTGTGCGGAGGTGCGCATAGTGCACTAATGAGCAAGCAACAGGTGTGTTTAATAGATGTTAATTATAACATAAGCAGATGAATTGCATGTTAATCAACCAATCCAACATGGTAGAGCTATTCAGCAACGTCTAAAGCATCCATGTCACCTCCATTCTACCATTGGAGTAGAGACAAGGACATTTTAACTGACACAATGCTAGAGGCTTCTGCACTTATTCTACGTATATGCAAGAGGCTGGAGCCAGTGCTGCTGGTGCTACTGACAATAGGCCTGGGCTGAGAAGGAGAAGAGTGTTCAGGTCTAGGGTAACTTTTCAAGTGCTACATGAGCTGCAGATTGTAGAGCACTACAGCTTGGACAGGGACACATTACAAGAACACTTTGAGCTCTGCCACCCTCAACTCAGAGCCAGAGCCAACCAAGAGGAACCCATCACAGTGGAAACTAAGGTATGTGTAGCCCTTAGAATATTAGTACTTTTCAAAGACCAGCTGGGGACATGATGGGTATGTCACAGGTACCAGCCTCCAGGATCCTCCACCAATTACTGGATGCTGTGCTTATACATGCCAGTGACCACATACTTTCCCTCCATAGTTCTGAAGGGAAGGACAGCAATATGGAGATGTTTAACCATGTAGCACACTACCCTGAAATACTGGGTGCCATAGATTGCACTCATGTACATATCAGGGCACCAGCTGGTGAGCAACAGAGAATCGACATTAACCACAAGGGATACCACTTCATCAACTGCCAAGTTGTTTGCAATGCCCAGGGAATTATCTTGAATATGTGTGCTGGCAACCCTGGCAGTTATCATGACTCCCATATCTGGCACACATCACAGCTGTACCAGATGTTTGCTAGGGGGGAAATCCCAAAGGTTTATTTACTGGGGGATGTTGGCTATGCCCTGGAACCATGGCTGATGACACCCATCAGAAGTGCACACACCCCCATGGAAGAGTGCCATAATGAGGCACACTCTCAAACTAGAAACATCATAGAGTGTGTGTTTGGGCTCCTGAAGTCATGGTTCCAGTGCTTAGATATATCTGGTGGAGTCCTACAATATAATCCATGCACTTGTACACAAATATTCACAATCTGTGCTATGCTTCACAGTCTGATCCTGCAGAAACAGCTGCAGCAGGATCAGCAAGGGGAAGGGACACACATGCCCCCACCAATGCCTAGGCCACCACAGCTACAGTCAGAGGAAGACTCAGAGGAGGAACCTCCCCCCAGCGGTTGTCCCTGTAGGCAGACATAGGCATGCTCAGTATGCCCTTGCTTTGGCTAAGAGACAATGCATAGCACATTCAAACTACCTAGGGACCTAATAACTTTCTCCTGCTAATTACATATAGTAAATTGACACCAGGCAACTCACACAAACAATGCCTCCCCTTATATTCACTGTGTACTGCTTGCATTAGACAGAGTCAGTCCTGTACAACTGCTGCATTTGCAAGGTAAGTTCTGAACCTAAAGTGTATTCTTTAATAATATTATGGCATATCCTTGTATTTCCTAACTTGGTACAGTAAGCAAGTAAATAGTGATGGATTTGTACAGAAAGTATGTTAGCATGTAACACCAGACACTTATTTTATTTATATTTGTCCATTAGTAATTAGTAGGCCTCAAGCATGAAAGATTCACACAGTCATACCTCTGAAGAATACTGATGTTCCCTGATGGCCTCAGTTTAGCACCATGCCTTTGTACTGGTAAATCATTAAAGACAGAAGTTAGAAAGTGATGATACACATTGCAGTTTCAGACTTCTTTGTGTCATAACAGTAACCGAGTTTTGTCTCCCCCACAAAACAGGAGTGTGCCCTTGTTCCTGCCATAACAGTAACTCAGCTATGCTACCACCAAAAGAGCAGTTTATGCATGTTTGTGCCATCCAACCTGGACTTCATTTGTTGGCAACTGCACATTGTATTATTTCTGGTTAATATCCTTTTACATGTTAAGGCCAATGACATGGAATGGCTTACACAATGTATGTGTTAGATAACTGATGAATGACCAAGAAACATACAAACATAACACAGAGCCGTATATTTGTAAGCATAATTATGACAGGTTGTGTGATCACTAACTGCTCTATATCCAAATATAGTAAAGATAATTAAATATACAAATCACAACTGATGGTTTGATAGCAGTGTACATTCTGATGCAGTTGGTTGTGTAAAGAATTACTTCATTTTGTTGATGCAAAGCTGTTTGTGTGGCAAAGAGGACTAAGGCATCCCTCCTGTTTTCTGAAGCTGTATTGGTGTGAGAGTTCAAATCCTGACATATGTAGACATTTGTGATGTGTACATCCAATTTTTACTGTGCTTTTATAGATTTTGTGCATGTGTTTCTTAGTTTTATTACCTTTTTCTCTTTGTCTTCTTTTAATCACACTTTTGCATGAGGCACCATGTCCCAAAAAATAGTTTGGCTAACCTTATCTTGTTTGCGTGGAATGCAACAATGGTGGAAAAAGGGGAAAGACAGATTGCTTAGAAAGCAGACACCCAGAAATAGAAAATGGATGTATTCAATTAATACTTCACCCATCACGAAAAGCCAGCCTGGAGTACATATGGGACTGAGGAATAGTAGCACTTATATATCGTATAATAGTTACTATGAAACATTAGTAATGTGGTTCGTATTTGTTTACTGCTTCCCTATGTGTAAACAGGCCTATCTTGCATGCATGCGCACTTTGTTAACCATTGCAAAAATCCAATGCTCACTGCACTATGGAATTGTGCATATATGATATTTTATTATTGCTGTTTATTTTCCAGTTCCTTTGTATGACATAACACTACATGTGGAAACATTGCAAACCTAAGGGAAAATATAGTTATATGTCATATATTTACAATACATCCATTTGCCCCCCCCCCAAAAAAACCCACCTCAAATAAGCACTACAACCCTGGAGTCTCAATACTTTTTCCACACATATATCAACCACAATACAAAGTATTATATATATAATGATGTGTGCTCACTCATGGATAGGGCCACTTAGTGGTGCTCACAGACTTGATCTGCAAAACTCAAACAGCCAAGTATACTTAATAAGGGTACTTGTGTTACTACACAGCTAGGCTTCCAAACAAGCTACTGCTATTAGGCTACAAGACTCAGATGACACTATGAAGCAATGTCTCCAAAATCTTCACCAAACCAAGAACACAAAGTCACTCCCAAAATGAAACAAACCGGTAGCAGACAGGTGTATTGCAAGCCAAAAGTACTGTAAACTATAACAAGGTTAAGTGCTTTTGTCTGGGTTACCTCCCAAACTTCATCAGAACAATAGTAAATGACTTCATAACATTTTTGTAACAACACCAACCAATCAACACCCCCTAATTAACTAATCATTACATCACATTACTTTGAAGTTAAAAGAATATAATATTGTTGTTGTAAAACATTTAGTAGTCCTTGTAAAATATAAAACAAAACATTTTAAAACAGTTCCTAAGGATGTGCACCATTACATTTATTAAAATATCTAAAATCTAAAAAATTACCTAGTTGAAACATATTCATAACTTAGTAGCCCTTATTTTAGTATACTGTTAATATTTATTGCTTCATTAAGTCCGGGTGGCTTTGCAGCATCCAGTTTCAGCTGCCAAAACAGCTCTCTGTACTCCAATTTAGCTTTCCAATGTCCACCCCTGGGATCCCTTAGTACTTGCTCAAGAATAAAAAATGTAAATTTACTTCCAAGACAAATTTTATGGTGTCTACTTAAAGCATTTTTTGGGGAGGGGGTATTTTTTTTCTGCCACAGCACAGTGAGGTAGTTCTGGCCCATTGAATAAACCTGCCCCCACTCCACAATTATGGCACCAAGGCCCACCACATATGAGCCATGACCTGGTAAACCCCTTGTGCTGCCTGTACTAACTGGTCCCTCATGTACTTCTGGCATGGAGGATAGGCCTGTGGTTCCCTCTGGGAGCAGTGGTAGAAGGGGTGATTTTATCACCCCAGAAGAACTGTCAAGGATGGTGCATAGGATTGTGTGCCACACTGTATGTGCACACCTATGCTGGATGGAGACACTGCTCTCCATTATTGTATAGAATAACACATGCAGATGCGTATATGTGAGACTACAGCCATCAGTGCAGTGAGGTGATAGTGATGACAGTCCAGTGAGTGAGGACTTAATTCTCACTGTCAACCAACTGGACATCCATGGGTTTGTGAGGTCCACACCCTTACCCCAACTATGGTGTTCACTCACCTCTTGTGTTCTTCACCATCCTTGTGTCTTGTCTTGTATGTCCTGTCTGTCATCCATTACTTCCTCACCTTGCCAACTTACCTGCCCCAGACATACCTACGTCCCTTCTCCAACATTCCTCTTTGTCCGTCCAAAAATAAATAAATAAATGGGCACCTGTCCCAAAAAAATAAATCTGCCTATACGTAGCTCTCCATGTCGCAAACTTGTCTACTTGACACACTTGATTAGGTCCAATTGGCTATATAACATGATTATGTTGTTGTCACCTCTCTCTCTCTGGAGGTAACAGTCTTTAATGAAGATGTATACACCTCTGCCTTTGGCTCTTTCACGCACGTTTTGATGTGTGAAACTGATTAAGGCACTGCACCTTTGCAGGGTCTATATGCTGTCTGCGACCTTGAACCATGTCTGTGTGACTGTGCAGACATGGGCATCTTCCAAGGTAAGGAGTTCTTCCAGTGAGCACTGTTTTTGATTTACATTCCTTGCATTAAGCAGCATAACCTTCAGTTTGTCTGTAGTGAATTCTTTTTTGTTAGGACATTAGTTGTTCTGACATTGCCTAAAAAAATTCTATGGGGAAGGCAAGCACCTTTATATGTAAAGAGAGGTGCATCTCAATTCATTCACTGCAACATGGTCTCTGACAGAGTCATAATGGTACTTGTTGGTGAGAGACTTGAGTGTGTATGTGATCTGATGGACCCTCACACCTGACAGGCAGCTGACTGTGACCTATTATGTGTAGTGGATTCTGTTGGGTCTGCACTGTGTGCAGTAGGTTTGCACATGGGAGGTCTCTGATCTTTAGTTAGGTTTTTAGTGAGTACCTCCACATATGTGGGTTTATGTGTTGTGAGCTTGTTATGTGCAAGAGATGAATTCTGTGTGCTGACATGTTTATCTGGTTTGTTGTTATGTGACAGAACTGATTTTTAATTCATAGTATACATACAGCACATGTTGTATTAGTTTGTGTTAGCAGTAAAAGGTTGTCAGTATATGTGAGGCAATTGCTCTGTTGCCTCAAGATGCCAATGTAAATCGGGCTGGTGGGAAACTGTCCATCCATTATGGAAGGTATATACTATAGTAACTAGTGGGAATTGGACTAGATAGACCAGGGTTTTGGTGTAAGACTAACAAAATATGTTTATTCTATGGATGGCTAGGGTTACAGAAATGTGTCAATGTTTAAAAATGCACAACTGAGTTGCTCGCAGGGCAGCAGTGCAAGCTCTGAGCAGCTATGGTAAACTGAATCCAAACCCCACAAAACTCAAACCTGGAATACAAGTGAAGTTAAGCTATTTTAAAAAAGTAAACAAAGGGAAATGCCAACAGAGAGCCTTATTCTAGCAATCCCCAACTCAGAAGTGTACTTGGGTGCACAGTTCTGCCACAAGGGTGCGGGGGGGGGTGCTTCTTAATGTAAGAGGTCTGGTTTTGGTGCTCCAGTGATACCAGTCTAGATTCAACAAGCCTAAATTGAGCCTATGCTATAAAATGCAGAAATATTAGAAATCCAAAATGCAGAAAATCGCAATCACACCAGAACAGTTTACATAAAGAATCAATTCAGTAGAATATGCCACCAAGACTGTAGACAAGAAACCTTCCTAGTGTGAGATAATTGGTCTGGAACCCAAGTGATTAAACCAGAACTAAGACACTTTCAGAATAACAGACATAATAAGCCTTCAACCAGCTATTCCCAGCTTAGAAGGTTGTAGGTTATCCTCTCCTGACACAAGACCCCTAATATAAAATAACTGGTTTGGAGGCCAAGTGCTTAAACCAAAAGTAGCAAACTTAGAATAACAGTTACAATGTAATTTGATACCAGACAGATGGCAGTGACATGTCTTTTAATCTACCCACATACATCATGTCATGGCTAGTAGTTCCTGTGTTATCTTGGTGAGAAAGCCCTGTGGTCTATCCAGCTGCTGCATGTGCCTGGTGAGGTTCATGCAAAAGAGAACATTATACTGTATTACTTTTTTGATTTTGATGAGTTGGACTACAGTGCTGGCGTACCATCCCAAGATCTGAATGTGATGGCATATCTTATAATGTGCACCATACATATGTCCTGGAAAACATTAAAGAGAAAGGTTATAAAGTAATGACACACATTGCAGTTCCTGACTTCACAACCCTTACAAGAGAATGCACTACAAAGTACTGTTATGATGATGCTATCCACTGCATCATTTGACAGGACAAATATAACTAGAAGGTAAAATTATCAGTACAACAATACAAATGCAGAAATACTAGGCATTAATGTAGCTATACACCCTGTACATCAGACACAAAGCTTTTGTATCCCTGAATCAAAAATAAAGAAAACAGGTTTATGCCACAGTTATTATCACTTGCACAGATTGGGGGTGCAAAGCCTAGGCTGTCACAAAAGATCAGTTAGTGTGTATGAGGGAGAAAGGGAAGCAGGCAGGCTGTGTGTGTGTCTGTAGGGTTCCTCCATGTGAAGGTGGTGTGAGTGTTTGCATGAACACAGCCAAGCTCAGTGCTAGCTCTGCATCTTGATATGTTGGACAGGTGTGAGCTGTGCATGGTAGAGGTGGCAGTTCATTGTTGTCACTCCTGACCACAATAATTGGATCTGCCAGGAGTTGCACTGGCACCTCCACACCATAGTCAGATAGAGTGCTGCTACCTGAGTGTCACCTATGTCTGCTGGACATTCTCCCTTCATGGGAATGCCAAGGACCATGACTCCATGGTCTGCCATGTCTGTGTGAGGACAGCACACTCACTGATGGACCAGCAGAAGTAATGTCACTACAGGAGATTGATTGGAAATGGCTACATTGGCTATCAGCAGATGTGGTTAACCTACTCGTACGAAGATGCCATTCCCCTCCCAGCAGACACATTTCATCACAGACACTGCTCATTCTATGACAGACACCCCTCGGTCCATCATAGACACCCCTCATTCCAATGTGTCATTCATCCAATCCAGAGAATTGGTGACATGTTAGAGGCAGTCATGCATGTCAGATTGTGCCACTTCCACAACCCTGAGCATTTGTCTGGAGCACCTTTCTGAACATGTCTGTGCCTCCATGATGGCCTTAAACATACATTGTGTGACATGGGAAGATACATGAGCAGCAGGTGGAAGAGGGACAGTAGGCCCCTTTGAGCACCCATATCAACACTCGTGCATAGCACCTTATCAACACTTTGGCTATGACCAGACTCAACAGGCACTGAAGCTGCAGTAGCTACACTTCCCTGCTCAATGTCATTGCCCTCCACCTGTCCTATATCTGTGGGGTCAGTGGATTGGATGGGTAAAGGTCTACTGGCTGTGTCCGGGGGAAAAGAAGGGGGTGTATGGATGCCCACCTCTATATCAGATTCATCCTTTGCACCACCAGATTGTGCCTCAGTTTCACCACCATCATCATCCGTGTCTGATGAGACTGTGACATAGGTGGCAGAGTGCCCACACTTCCACTGTCATAATCACCTGTGATAAAAAGGAAAAACAGGCATACATTAATAGCTGCACTACTATGGTGCAATATATGCTAAACAACTAACAGTGCTATCACTATTACAGAGTGCAGCAATACACACAACAGGCCTAACATGAAGCATTATATTTTTTAAAATTGATCTGCAGTACAGAAATAACTTGATTCAGCTTACCATCTGCAGGAGGCCTACATTACTGGATTTCTGACAGCTCTTAAATAAGTTAAGCAAGAAGTAAGGCCAACATAATCGCATTTAACAGTAAGGTAGGGTGTGCTACACGTACCCCTCTCAATCAACATGACATGTTACTTCAACAAGAACATGGCTGACAACTTCAAAGTGAATTTATCATTGCACTAATATTCAACCCCCCCCCCCTCAAAAAAAACACATGTGACACAGAAGTCACTTTTATTTCAATTGTTTTACTATACAACAATATTTAACTGGTTGGATAACAAAGCCTACCTGGAAGCTCTTCCTGGGACTGAGAAGGAGGGGCACCCACATCAATCACATATAGTGGGCCACTTTATTGTGAGTTTTCCTATTGTAGAAGATTCATCAGGAATTCTTTATTGGGGGTGAGAGGTAGTTCTGCAGCAGGCTGACCCCTGGTTACCCTCTGGTATCAGGCAACAGCAGCTGCACACTTCCGTGTAGATGTCAGAATGTCAGTAGCTCTGTGGCACGCCTGCTCATAAGTATGGACATGACCACCCATGGCATATATGTTTGCAACAGTCTGCTGCCATAGTCTCAGCCTCTCTGGCATATGGGGATGACCTCTTCCAAGAAGAAAATCACCATGTTGACAGAGTGCATCAACTATGATTGTGTACTCTGCCTCACTGAAGGGGGGGGGCAGTGCTTCAGTGACATTTTCAGTCCTAAAACACAGCAGAATGATAATACACACAACTATCTCATAATTGCAAAGTAACTGTTACCAGCTAAAACAGTTAAGGTAGGCAGTCAGTAGTACTCACTGGAAAAACATAACACATACAAGAGATGTGAAATACTAACAGGCAGGATGTAAAACAAGGAGAATAGCTAGGGCAACATAGCATTTATGTGCCATAGCAGCTATGCTCATCCCAAAAGAACAGTCCATTCTAGTTTGTGACATAACAGTACCTTATCTTTGTCCTTTCTCCACCCACTAAAGCACAGCCACATGAACCATTTTTCTAATAAAACACATTTGAAATGATAAACATGCATTCAAAGGACCTATCCCTGAAACATTTGTACATGTGTATCACACAGCTTTCTATTTTCATGCATTGTCAGTCATTTGTACCTCTGAAATGGCTTGACAAACATGGCCATGCCATCAGCACACTTCTAACTAATGCATACAGATAACAGTGTAAAAGGCTTTGCTTCACATTATTCATTAATATATTCCAGCATATGCATTATGTATGTAAAAGAAATGACAGCATACCTGATGGAGTTCAACACACCTCTGTAAAGATAGCTTAGGAAATATTTTGCTTTGCTGAACATGTAGCAAGTATCCTCATCATCAGTTTGGCTAGATATACATTTGCCTTTTTATAGGGGAGTAGATTATTAATGGACTGCATCTGTCTAGGCTGTGTTTCAGAGATGCTAATTACAGCATAAGTAGCTAAATTACATACTAATCAACCAATCTGATGGAGCCACTCAAGAAGTTAAAAAGCAATCATTTAGACTCCATGCTAGGTATTCCTGTAGATTTCAAAAGTAGTGGGGTGCAGACACAGAAAGTCTATACAGACAGAATGTTAGGAGCTGCTGCTGCATAACTCTATTTGTATGTGCTACAGGCTGCTGCTTCTGCTGCCAATAGGCCTAAGCCAAGACAGAGAAGAGTTGTCAGGTCATATTGAACTTATCACAACATGCCTGACATTGTAGACTGCAACAGGGTAGACAGGGACACAATAGAGGAACCCTGTGACCTCTGCTGGCCTCCACTCAGAGACACTGCCTTTACCTCCCCATGTATTGGCTGTGTGCTGCTTGCATCACAGTTGGCCCTGAACTAACACTGTGGTAACTGTTGCATTTACAAGGTAAGTCCTGAACATATACTGTATTTTATAATAATATTATGACATGTCCTTGTATTTCATCACTTGATACAGTAAGCAACTACAAGATGGGATATTTGTACTCAAATTAATATCAAATGTGACAGCAGAGAATCCTTTGACTTGTATGTGTTCATTAGCCTCAGGCCTCAAAGATTCACACATCGATACAGCCCTAAAGTAATGATGATCACTGCATGCACTCAATTTAACACCATATTTTTGAAATGGGAAATCATAACAGAGGAAGTTTAAAAGTAATGCAACACATAGCAGTTTCTGGCTTCACCGCCCTCAAAAGAACAAACTAGAAGGATGCAAAACAAGGGGAATAACAAGAGCAGAATAGCCTTGTTTATGCCATAACAGCAGCTCAGCCAGGGTCCACCCCCTTGAAAGAACATTACATACTTGCATGTTCCATGAAAGGAACCCACCTTTGCTCCCCACCCCAAAACAGCAGTCTGTGCTTGCTTGTGGCATCCAAACTTCAATTAATTTGATGGCAACTGCATATCATAGTGTTCCCAGTGAGTATCCTCACACATTTTAAAGTAAATGATATAGTCTGGCTTACACAGTGCATGTCTCTGAGTACTGGTCAGATAACTGGCAAATGACCAAAAAACACAGAAAGGTAAGACACAGATGTACATTTTCAAGGAATAATCATAGCAGGTTGTGGGATCACTAAGTGCACTACATCCAACTATATTACATAGAATACATTTACAAATAACAGGTTATGCCTTGATATCAGTGTACATTCAGTTGCACTTGGTTGTGTGAGGAGTAACGTCATGTATTTGCTGCAAAGCTGTTTGTGGGGCAAAGATGGATAAGTCCTCTTCCTGTTTTGTGATGGTGTATTGCAGTGAGAGTTAGTATCCAGATATATATATAGTTATATCTCATGTGTACTACCAGTTTCTACTCTGTATGTCATAGATATATTTTCCACATTTCTACTAATTCTCCATGTTTTATACTTTTTACCTTTTTTGCTTTTGGGGGCCACTGTTTGTGTGATGCACCACTTAGCACAAATGGCTTTGGCTATATGGATCTCATTTGCATGTTGAGCATCAGTGCACTAACCAAAAGAATGGGCCACTCAGATAGCAGACAGGACCCATACACCTACAAGCATACACCAGATGCATTCAACTAATATTATTTGCCGTCACACAAACACATTTCCTGGCAGTGCACACTTTCAGACAATGTGTTTGTATGATGGTAAGCACTGAGAAACACTTTCAAATGTTGCAAATCCAGAAAATGCATACTCCCAGTAAGTGTGGTACCTGCAATTGGCAGAAAAACATCATTTTACATTGGCCTTGATCTGTGATAGGCATGGCAGGCATTCCTGGAGGGTTTTTGAGATTCAGTGTTCAAAGATGGGATGTCCAGGAGTCCAATGTATTTGTTGGACTCCTAGTGAATGAACATGGGTCCTGGCTGTTGCAGAGGAACTATCGTGGCTCCGATTACAAGGTAGAGGCAACGGATAGTCTGGTCCTGGCTCTGACCAGTGCTACCACTAAAACCTGCACTGGTGAACAATGTAGGAATCACTACAGAGACCTCAGGATGAGAAAGAGGGAAACCCTTGACCAATAGATGGAGGAATGTTGGACTGGGGGCACCCCACAGATATGTAAGTATCACAGAGACTTCTTGTCAGAGTTAAAAGCTGGATATAGTTAGGACTGGTATGCTTAATGGTATTCTGTTCTGTTTTTTCACAGCAGTTACAGACCTGAATGTGAGGGGTTCCTATCAGTTCATCGAAATGTCAGTTCGAACACCATATATTCAAACTGTGAAGTTCGAAAACTGATTATCACGAAGCCACAAAATACTGAATTATTTCCCAGGGAAAGAATCCGGTGGGCCATTTCTGTGGCTTTGTGATTTTCAGCACTGTGGTAGAAAGTTATGGGTCGGGTTCAGGTAAGTATGTGATTGTGTGGATGTTAGGGTTAGGGTGCAGGTGAGGTGGGTATGCGATAGTGACAGACTTTAGGGTTAGGGCAGGATAGGTGAGTTAGGGTTAGGGCGCAGGTCAGGTGAGTGTGTGATAGTGACGGACCTTAGGGTTAGGGTTTGGGTTAAGGTAAGTGGATAGATAGTAGTGTATGTACAGTTTAGTGTAGGGTTAGATGTAGGATTTTAAGTGCATGTGTGTGGATTGCTGTTTTTTTGGTGTGCTTGTGTTGTGTGTTTCTTGAAACAGCAATTTTTTTTCCTGGGAAAAAATCGCTGTTCTAAGCCTTCAATGGTTTTGCACTTTGAGGTTAGAAGTTTGAACATATGGCGTTCGAACTTCTGCCATTTCGATGAAGTGATATAGACCCGAATGTGAGAACCCATGCTGCTAGATTGGCATGGATGCGAGATGCATGTAGTGTGTATGCATCTCAACATTGGGGTCATTTTAGCATTAAGAGTTATGATGCATTCATTGGTTATTTATACAGTTGTATCAAAATGAGCATTCATTTCTTTACTGTAATAGGAAAGTATGCATGCATTACTCTGGTGGGCAAAACATCAGTTCGTTACTACAAAGTAGTCATAGGTTGTGCCTTCAAAATCCACACTTCTCAAATACACAGTACTGTTAAGGTTTCACTGATATTGCAATGTAACATCAGAGCTGTAAAGCAGTGTCACCACTGACTTGCTGTAAACTGTAATCAATATATTTGGACCACGCATATGTGCAATGTATGCACACATCAAAGATTGCTTACTGCAATCTGTAGTATATTGTGCATTAAGAGCTGGGTAGTCTTAATAGTAAAGAAAGGCATTTGTTAAGAGATGATACTGTCAAAGGCAAAGGTAACAGAATAGAGTCAAATACTCGTATCAGTGCTTTGTATGTCACATATGATGTTACTATTATTCTCCCTTGTTTTTGTCTCACCCTGTTTTCTCTCTTTTTGTTGTTTTTTTTTTAATTTTTTTTTGTTTATCTTTTATTTTTTTATTTTTTCCACAGCACAGCTGGGTAGGACTGTCCCATGGGATCCACCATCCCCCACTACAGTGGCTACCGTACCATTGCCCACCACATCTGGTGCAGAACCTGATAGCACCACCTCTGCTGCCCCTGCACTATCTGGCCCCATAGTATAATTCTGCCCTGGAGGATAGGCCTGTGGCTCCCTCTGGGAGCAATGGTGGAGGTGGTGAGTTTATCACCCATGATGAACTGCCAGGGACAGAGTATAGGATTATCGACTGCACTGTTGGTGTATGCCTATACTGGATGGAGACTCTGCTCTGCATTCTTGTATTAAATAATACAAGGAGATGCAGATGTCAGACACTGCAGCCATCAGCGTAGTGAGGTGACATTGATGATAGTCCATTGGGTGAAGACTCAGTTTTCACTGTCATTCAACTTGATGTCCAAGGGTTTACAATGTACCCACCTTCACCCTAACCATGGTGTTCACCCACCTTATGTGTCTTTCACCATCCCTGTCTCTTGTCTTGTTTGTCTTGTCTGTCTGCAATTTCTTCCTCACCTACTCAACTTGCCTGCCCAGACATTCCTATAGCCCTTTCCCAACATTTCTCTCATTCTCAAAAAAAAAAAAAAAAAAAAATAGGCACCTGTCCCACAAAAAAAAAAATCATCCCATAAATAGATACCCATTTTGCACACATGTCTTCATGACTCACATGATTCGGTCCAACTTCCTATAAAACAGATTGTGCTGCTGTTACCTCTCGCTCTCAAGTTGATAGTCCTAGTTCATCAAATTTTGCATATATGCTCATGTTTTATTCTTAAAAAAATGGATAGCGATGTGTATCATACTGTCATCATGGATGTTGTATTTACTCAAGAAATGTTTAACCGCCTGTATACCATGTGCATTAGGAATAATGGTAAACAAGTTGTTGACATCATGGGTTAGAAATAAAAAACTAGCTGTAGCCCTGTTTGTATCCATAGACTCAAATAGTACATTCAAAAATTGAGGTGTATCTTTAAGCACAGTTGGTGCTTTGCATAGAACTTGTTTCAATTGCTTCTCTACCCATATTGACATTGGCTCGGTAGACAACCCACTACCTGCCAAAATTGGTCTCAATGTGGGGTTGTGTTGATCTTTGTGTATCTTCGGTAGACCATTAATGACAGGAATCACTGGATGTTCAACTAAAAAAATGCTGATGCAACTCATTGGTAATGATTTGCATAGCATAGAGATCTTCCAAAGCATTCTTTATATGTCTTTTTATATCCTTTGCCATGGCACTGAGCAAAGCATCTCTTCCATTCTTGATGTGTACAACTCATAATTGCGAATAACAACTGACCCTCCCTCATCTGCTCATCTAACAATGAGTTCCTTAATGGCCATTAATTCATGAAGAGCTTGTCTTTCTTCCTTTGTTAAGCTATAAAAAACTCTGTGAATGTCATGAGTTGATGTATTCAGAAAGTTCTCTTTCACATTTTTGTTTGTGTCTTTCGGCTTTTCCCGGTTAGGGGTCGCCACAGCGGAACTCCGGTCTGCTAGTGATTGGCAGTAGAGTTTTACGTGCTGCTGCGGGCCTAATGCACAACCTTCAATGAAGGAACGCCCGTTCACGCATGTCGCCACACAGAAGACGCTCTAACTGAGAATCGAATGGGCAACGTCTAACTGTGAAGCGACAACGCTACCGCAGCACTACCACTGCAGTAAAGTTCTCTTTCACATACATTCAGGAATACTTCTATTACAGGATGTGCTGGAGGTATACATGAACTGGGTTTTCTCAAAGTATTGATATGCCATGCCCATCTTCCTTATACAGAAGTTTAAATATTTTTTTCTAGCAAACAGTCTAAGGTTGGATATGACATCAGTCAGTTTAGATGGTGCTGCAGGAACAAATGATAGTCTTTTATTCAGCAGTCTAATTTCATCTTCATTAAGGACATAGTTTGATAAGTTGTATACCAATTGGTTCTGGTTACATTCTAAGTTGATATATTTCTCCTCTTGCCCACTTTGCTGAGAGATCTTTGCCTGTTGTGTTTTATTCTTTCTTTTATGGGTAGTGGGAGCATGGAAAAAAACAAGTCAGACATTGTTGTTCTTTTAGGTTTAGCACCTAGTGAATCATAATCTGGAGCATGTACTTCTGCTTGAGCAACAACTGTGTTTTTCCTCTTAACCACTGGTGAAACATCTATTAATTCAGTGACTTCTCCTTGCTTCTTTTCCTTTTCAGCTGATAATACATTCACAGATGTTTTAGGTATGCCTGTTGACTTCGCCTCTTTACTGCTGATGTTGTTAGTCATGGAAACCACAGCTGTGTTATTAGCAGGTTTGTCTCTTTTGACTTCATTCTTAGGCCACACAAAAATATGTCCTTGTTTAAAATCAGTAAAATCTCTTGTTAATTTTCTGGTTTTAATGATTTATAACGTGTTGTCATAGCGTGTCAGGTTACAAAAAAGTTCATCAAGTCTGGAGGTGTTTTGTTCACCTTCAAATTGTGCTTCTATATCACTTTGTGGCTAAAACCAGAGTAAGGCCACACCCCTCGCACCACCAGTATAAACCCACCCCACCCATTCACCTGCCCACATTCTGTCCATTTTGTGATGTCATTGTGACATCATCATGTGGGGAACACTCTCTTTTTCCATTCCTAATGCCTGCTTTTGGGTGATTTACTATGCTTTTCTGTAAAAAAAAGCATAGTAAATCAGCCAGTTTACAAACTCAGATAGTCTGTTTCCTTTTCTGAAGCAGAATACCAGAGTTTGCACAGTGTTTTCTGGACTGCTGGAGAATCAATTTGTTTACTGGATAGTTCAGAAAAAAATGGAGGGGTGGCAACCCTATTAGTCTGGATGTTCTCAGTATTTGTCTTAACTTTACTTTCATGGTACTATAGTTATGTGAACCAGATAAAAGAGGGGGGTGAGAGAATGGAAGCTCATGCACTGAAATGATTAACTTGCTATAAGCAAGAGCTCTGAAAAAGAGGAAAGAGATATGGTTCAGCTTTGAGTCTGTGATTGGTCAAGTGTTACTTAAAACAGTTAACACACACTTTGTTCTTTGATCTGATGAAGGAATTGTCCAAAAGCGCTTATCTTTTATGTTTTGCAATTAAATAAAAAGATAACCAAACTGTAGTGGTGCAAAGGAAGAATTTAATAAATAACACTCATTTATTTCAAGCAAAACAATAACAATTGTAAAAGATGAGCGCTTTCATACCAGTCTAGGTACTTCATCAGATCTGCATTAAAATAGCACTCACACACTTAAATAGTGTTAACAATTAGTGTTGTAGATCAAGTGACTTTAAAATAGGTTTCAGGGGAATGATCTCATATGACCCCTTACTGCCTGCAGCTTGTAAAAGAAACATCCACTTGATTTCTAGGCATTCAGTTTTAGTAACTATGTCCCCTCCTCTAACATTTAACTGACATATCTCTAAAACTAAAAATTTAAAATGATGGTCATTCCCTGCTGAAGCTACATGCTTAGCAAGGGCATTTTTATTATCATTTCTACATATACTATACAGATGTCCACATATCTGGTCCCTCAAGCATCTCTTTGTTTTTCCCACACAGAACATTTTACATAATTCACATGCAGCAAGATATACTATATTACAGGTTTCACATTCTGCACATACCTTGAGCTCAAAAACATGTTCTGTTACTGGATGTATAAACATGTCATTACTATTGATATATGTACACATAGTACAGTGATGGCAAGGAAGAGTTCCCAGCCTGCCAGTACCCAAATTATGAATTCTTTGTCTACCTGGTTTAGTTGGTTTATAACAGTGCATTCTTTTCAAAGATTTTTTGATTCTTAAATGTAAATTGTGATAATTCACCCAATACCTCTAATATCAGATTGTAACACTCTCCAGTGTTTTTTGATGATATCACAAATATCAGACGAATTACTAAAAAAAAGTAAGACACATTCTTGTCCTGCTCAAAGAATTCAGTGTCCTATTATTAACAGATTCAGTATTAGAGTTTAAATAAGACTTAGAACGGGTGTCACCAAATGAGACAACCTCATTCTGTACTTCAGATATGTCATCCTGTTTGTAACCCCTATTTTTCAAGTTACATGACATCATTTCAAAATACTCATACATATGACTATCTTTCGTGTGCAACCTAGCAGATCTATAAAACTCTCCCTTTAATACATTTCTTTTTACAAACTTCGGGTGCATGCTCTTTGCATGCACTATGTTATTGGTTCTACAAGGTTTGCTATACATTTGTGTTTCTATTCCATCAGGGGTCAAAAAAACTTCTACATCCAGAAAAGAAACCAATTCATTTGAAGAGTTAAAAGTGAACTTCAAGAAATTCGTGCTAGCATTAAGATACTCCACAAATTCACACAATGAATTATAGTCATTACCCCAAATAAAAAACACATCGTCTACAAAACGACCATAGTGTAAGTTAAACCTTGAAAGATATTATTCTCATTAAACACATAGTCAGACTCCCACTGGGCCATGACCATATTAGTATAGCTATTGGCACATACCGTGCCATAGCTATGCCAGTACGTTGTACATAAAAACAATCCTCAAACATGAACAAATTATGCTGTAAAATAACACCGAGAAGGGAGCAGGCCAAGTTCATCTTATTAGTACTATATGCACTATGATGACTCAAAAAAAGTCTAACAAAATCAACGCCTGTGTCATTGGGAATGCAAGTGAACAGTGATACTGCGTCCATAGTGACAAGTAGCACATCACTCTTAAATTCCTTTAACCTCCATTCATTGAGTCTTTGTAAAAATGTTTTGAATCTTTCAAAATATACTCAGTTTCATTAAGAATAGAATGAGTCTGTTTCTCCACATATATGGAGAGTGTCTCAGTTGCCCAATACTTGCCAGACACAATAGGTCGCATGGGTGGATCAGTAGGGTTCTTATGTAGTTTTGGCAGCCCATGTTTTACAATTAAATTTATGGTTTTAGCTGTCTTGGTCCTTGCTGACTTTTTGCTGCTTACATTTGTGATTTCTCTGAACAAATGTGGACTTTTATTATTTGTTTACTGGGTTTTCTCCACTTTTTTGAGAATATGGCACCATTGACTTGCGCTATAGACTAAGGCATGCATAGTTTCTTTTATAGTTGGGATATACATGCTCAATTTGATACAACTGTATTAAATACTATCTAAGTGGTCCTTAACATTTAATGCTACAAAATGACTATACAGATTATTATTGTTATTAAAATGCTATTTAGACAGTACTGCTCTGATGCATACATACCACATGCTTCTCACATCCTTACTAGATATGGGGCATGGGACCGAATATTCATGGCTCATTCTTCAGCAGCTGTGGAAAAAACAGAACAGAACACCGTTATGAATACCAATCTTGACTATATTCAGCTATTATCTCTTACAATTACTCACTGAAATTGATACTTACACATCTGTGGGATGTCCCCTGCCTGAAATTCCCAATCCAAAGGCCGAGGGTATCATGCTTCCTCCTCCTGAGGTCATCAAAATGATATCTGCATTGCTTGCTAGTGCAAGGGATGCCTGTCACACTGATTAAAGCCCAGGAAACAGTATTCCAGGCTTCAGATTTATATTCTGATTCTGAATAGTCCTGATGCAGCAACCAGGGGCCATGCTCCTTAACTAGGAGTCCAACAAAAATTTTGGACAACTGGACACTCTAACCCTGTGCTCAAAAGTGCACACCCTCTCCAGCAACGCCTGACATGCCTGCCATAGTTCAAGCGCAATGTCTAATGAGCATTTCCTACCAATTGCATTTTATATGCTGCTATTTGACCTCCTATTGCATGTCTCCCTCTTACTAAGAGTGAGTAATTTGGTTTTGCAACATTTGAAAGTGTTGCACATTGCTTACCATCAAGTAAACATGATATTCGAGGGTGCGCAATGCCAGGCACCATGTGTGCATGATGTTAAGTGATATGCAACAGAGGAAAACAAAGCAATTTCTAGATTATTATTATGCAGGTACCTGTGTAAATATGGTAGTCAAATGCACCATATATATGGTTCTCCTACACTTACAGCTATTATCACAAGAAGGTTGAGAAAACAGTTGTGTATGTTGCAAATCATTGCTATAATCTGCAATCTCACAACAGTAAAATAATATTTGCACACCTTGTACTATAATCCTGGACCATCTGCACTCCACCTACACTTAACACCAGGTGCCACAGGATTAGTGAAATGATGTCAGCTATGTTAGTAGTTATTGTAAGGTTCTCACTGTTAATCTTAGCACAATGCGACTTACCATGTTTATATGATGCGCAATTTTATTAATTGAATGCATCTGGTTTATATATGTGGCTGTCTGGGTGCTGGCTACAACCTGGGTGGTTCATTCCTCTAGTTTGTGTGTTGCTGTGCTTCAAACAAACTAGATGAGGTCAGCTAAACATGTTTATACCAAGCGGTGCAAACACTGGCCAAAACATAAAAAAAAAAAAAAAAATAGAAGACATTAAAACACAAAAGGGAGACTGTCATGTCAGATATTTGCACCATATTTCTAACCTGTTCCTTGTAAAATATGTGGTTTATTGTGAAATTACTGAATATTGCAGTCAATATACAATGACAAGTATTTCTGTTCTGTACTTCATATCCATCAGAAAATGCATGCTTGCCCTTTGTTCCCCCAGTAGTTTAGTGTTTGACCATATTACTGGCACTACAAGGTTGTGTGGAATGATCCACATCCAGTATATAGGTTTCACGGCGAGTAACTCTGGGGTGAGCCAATATACCTTGCTTATGCTTGCTGCACATCGTTAATATTCATGGCACAAGGCTGCATGATGCAGCGTGATAACAAGTATCACGTAAACACTCCATGTAGGCTTTGTGCAGAACCTACACAGAGTTTACTGAACCCGGGGTATGTTTTAAATCATTTAATAAAGAATGTAGGCTCTAATGAGGGTTGCACTCATTCACAAGGGCTTTTAAAAATTTAAATAAAGTGTTGTAGCAGGATGCAAATGTTTAAGAGGCAGTGAAAAGCTGAAACATCTGCTGATAAAATTGGCTTTCATACAGTGAATACCAATGCCTCACATTACATTAAAGCACCTAGTACCTTTAGTAACAATGTTATGTTCAGTTCAAGTTGTTGCTGACAGCAAGAACGAATAGTCATAAGAGAAGCTATAACTTAAAGGCATGTCAGTTGTATTTAAACTAGATACTCAAGCCAAGCGCAACATCTTGTTTGAATCTGCCTTTAAGTCACTGAGTTTAATTAATGTGTTCAAGTCAGCACATACATTGTCATATTTAGATTGTATGCCAAAGCCTTTGATAAAGTCTGACTGGATTTTGAGAATGAATATGCAAAAATGTTGTTGCTCCATGCAGTGGACCTTTCTGATGTAGATTGGTCTTTATTTTGTCTTCAATAAAACTCTACCCTGATGCTGACAAAATAAAGGCAGGCATAAATATACAAAGTAGTATTAATTTCCAAGGTATGGTGCGGTATATATACAAGTCAGTCCATAACTTATCAGCTAGTCAACAAGCTCCTGGTGTCCTCTTAGTACAAGATGGTAGACAAATTATTTATGAGTCTGGAGATTTATATAAAGCCCAAACACATTATTTTCAGGTAAAAATTATGTTAAACATAGTCGTTTGTTGTCAAAGCCTCCCTCACTATATCAATGACAATCAAATTTTTGTTGAAGTCAGACCATAAAACACTTCAGATGACATTTGAAAAGCCTTAACACAAAGCACCCAAAGGACTTCAATGAATGATACTGTTTTCATAAAAATATGGTTTGCATGCTCATATTAAACCTGGCAAACTAATGGATATATTTGATATCCTCAATGGCACATATATGCATTAGTGCAAGAGTTTTCTTAGTAAGAGCTGAAAGACGTATGGATATTTTAATTGCAAATGCTGCAGAGTTGCAAAACAATAAAGGCTTATATCAGAGGTTGCACATTAGTTGTTGCATCATATTGGTATGATTAATATTTTTCACCTTTATATAATTTTATGAGCAGTTAATACTGACACCAAGCTATATTAGTAGACCTTATTTCCTACCTTGATAAGCTGTCCTGTATTAAAGGATTATAATTTAAAGGTGAGAAAGTTATCATTCATATGCAACTACAAAACACACAAATCACAATTAGACATAAACAAGTGCAAAGAACACACTCTTGATATGATATATGGGCTCAACGCATCTTTACAGATAGAACAGGTGGTGTAGATCTTTAATGTAAATTGCACATTCAAAAACTGAAATCAGAAAAAGGAAATTATACCTCATAACATTCCATCTTTTCCTTGACTGAAAGTAGGTGCTAATTTATTCCATTATTAGCAACCCTTTGTTCTAAGGTCTAAAGTGTTATTCAAAATTCTCTGAGGGGTCTGTAGTTGCATGGCACTGGAAATGATGTAACATAATGAAATCCATTTATGCCATAAATGGAATCTGTAAGACTTAATATTGGATAGAGGTCATGTGTCTGTGAGTCAGGAATTCCATAATATTGAAAAGCAACAAAAATACATACTGATGACACTGAATCCTAGATTATCCAAAGTAATATACAAGTACTGCCGGTGTTACAGGGAGCTAAAGAATATTGTCATGGGATGTAAATATTCTGATTTCTCTAACCATTACTTAGCTCTTTCTGAGTACAAGACTATACCACTCTAGTTTATAGATTTATCTCCAGTGGCTCCCTATTGAAATGTCAGCACTCAAAATGAAGAATGCTGATAAGCCAAAAAAAAAAAAAGACCAAAAACCCAGAGAAGAGTGAATCTCAAAAATTGGTCTTCTCCTTACAACTTATTTTTTCAGGGGAGCAAGCACCCGTGTACCCCATGTGGCCGTCAATCCCCCTCTAAACTTATATATAGCAACTCTGTGATTGCAATACCTCAGAGAAAAGGGATTATGCAGAGAAATGGCATCTCAGACTTGGTATATACAAGTCCGATCTTCTGGCCATTCAGTCTGCATATTTCAGGACTCGGTCTAGTGGGTCCCAACATTTCAAATGGTTACCATCATCAACACTATTTTGAATGCAAATTCCTACCTCTTTTTTCTTTTACTAGTGCCAGGTAGTAGCCAAACAACTACCAAATTTCTACAAGACAGAAAGAATAAACAGAAATTTTACCTTGGCAAAAGAATAAAAAAATCAGATTTGCTAAATGGAGACATAATGAAAATCGGTCAAAAATCATTTCAAACTAAAGGTCAAGCTCAAGGCACATTAATTAGCAATATAGAATAGATGGGATCTTATCTGATGCAAGGACTAGATAAGTAAATTTGCAGAAGCAGCAGAAAATATTTACTGGAACTAACAGATTCAAGAACTAGTGATCTGATAACAGTTCAAGTAGAAACAAATCAAAAGAGAGAAGAGTTATTGTTCAAGCCAGGTAGTGTGAAGGTAGACCAAGTAATCTTCTAAGGATCTTTTTATAGGTAAATACTAGGCTATCAGTCTGCAGACTATTCCAAGCATAGCCAGTAACTCAAAATCAGGATCAAACCCTGTCCTTTGCATGTGTGATGTAAATACCTTCACCATTATGCAACCCCCCTTCAGAGCACCTTCTTACCACATTCTACTAATATGTCTTAAAAACATCATGATGCAAACCTTCATTGCTGTGATTTCAAAACTATTACCTGTGGTATATCCATCGATCCTCAGCCCCTTTTCCAATTTTGCACATGGGCTCGAGGTGTAGAGGTGTCACTTCAGCAGTGACAATCATCTCAAGCCAAGGTTTACACCACCAGGTGGCTAGCCCTGCCACAGTATTTCATTTGTACCATGCACTCATGACCAGTTTAGTGTCCAATCCACCTACTGCATGTCTTTGGAATATGGGAAGAAACCAGAGTACCTGGAGGAAATCCATGTCACCACAAGGAGGACATGCAAACTCTGCACAAAAGGAACCCCAGCTGAGAATCAAATCAGAGAACCTCTTGCTGTGAAGTAACAACTCTAACTGCTGCACTATCATGGCCACCCTTATTAATGCCTGTATTACCTGTGGTATATATTGCCAGAAAATTGACAGTTCTAACTAGGATGACATTCCTCAATATTTTAGGCTAGAAAGATTAAATGACTGTATAACATAGTCAATACAATTGCTGACATGACATCACGCTCTGTAGAGTGTTTGCAAAACTCATTCCCTGTATATATATTATATGTCCTTAGTTAAGTAAGTTATTAAGTATAAGTATAGCGATAGTGGTAGTGCATAGTGATAGTGGTAGTGCAAGTGGTAGTGCATAGTGATAGTGCATAGTCTTTATAATTATTATGTATGAATTGTAACTTTGGAATATAGTTTGATAAAGAAAGGGTGTGCCATATATGTATTAATATGTGATTAATGTACATGTGGCAAATGTTAAAATTATGACTACCACTACACAGCAACTACATATTGTAATAAGCAGCATCCTTTCACAATCCACTCAACTGATAGGCAGGAACCTAACTTACACATACTTAAAGGATCTGTAATCATGACAGTCCCGTATTTGAAAAAGCATGAAATTGTGCTGGTGAAAAGGGACACAAATTCTTGTATTATCAACCTTCCCAAGTTTGAGGGAGAAGTCCAATCATTTGGGAAGAGAAAGCCAATTTAACTTTGAAGCTACTTTCTTAGTATTCCAAAGCACTGCAATCATCCTCTTTTGCCAATAATTGGAGGCAAGACCAAACATAATCAGTGTGAGGCATTTTTTTACACTTTGGCAGTATCTATTTATAATTTTGATAAAATTTGAGAATTCACTTTACTATTCTGATTTGTGAGGAAAATGCTAGGCATCTTAACATATAAGGGGGCTGCCATCTCTCTTAACCTTAAGTATACATTATTTATGCAAATTAAAGAATGAAAAAAAAATACACTATTGGTGTGGGTTAAGGAAGCAGCAGCTCTCCTTATATGTTAGGATGATACGTAATACTGTTAAATTACTGTAATTCATCATTTTTGGGGTTTTTTTTACAATTTCAGACAAAGAACATGTCTGGTTGGTGCAGAAAGTTAAAGCTATGAGTTGTAGTTCCAGAGGTACAAAGTTAGATTGGCTCAGCCCTCATTTGCCTGCTTTGTAACCTTGAGAAAGTCACTTAACCAGACAGTTTTGGGGAATAACTGGGAATCTGAGTTAGACTCCACAATGATCCCCTTGACTGCAAGACTAGTAATTACCTATAAACCAAAGGTTAACAAAACAAGTCAGTTGGGAATGAAAGCTTTTTCCTGGAAGACTCAGTATAAGTCCTTCTGGCCCTACATGCCACCTACACATTTGTGAAGGCAGTAGTTTGTAATCTTAACAATCTCTGTCCATATTTATTTATAGTGAGCTAATGCTTTTGGGTATTGTGAGCCATTTGATTCTGCCCTTGGATACACTCTGGTGCAAATCTTCTGGCTGAAGGAACTTAATGTCTAATGCCTTTACTTGATCACACTTGGAATCTAATGTCTAAGGACTCTTACTTGATCACATTTGGAATCTAATGTCTAAAGTGTATTATTTGATCACACTTGATAATGCATATTCTGCATTGATAACAAAATAAATGACACTACACACACATGTTTTTCACCTTGTCTGATAAACCACTTAAGAAAGATCAGTCTCTTTTTCAATATATAGATATGATATTATTATAATGGTTTACCGCCAGATAATATTGGTGGCACATCATCATGCAGGTACAGTTTGTTGTCATGTGTGGTGACTGTTGAGGATACTGACTATGAATCTATGGATAATCACTGACCTATGCAATACTGCTCTAATAAGGACTAGTTGTGATTCATTGCTTTGATAATGCATTGCTATTTTGCAAAATTGTCAAGTCTGTAGCCTTGTTACAAGTTATAACTGCAGTTATTTCATTGCAATTATTATAAACTTCATAAATGTACCATTAAAAGCCAGAAGCAATACATATTTACTGAGCAACTAGCTGAAAACTATGCATAGTAAGCAATGTGCAACTAAGGTTGCACAAACTATTTATCTGCTGACAGCCTGAATGCTCCTGTGTGTGTGCTCACAAAATGTTTTGTTCTTTTAAACTACAGAGAAAGTTTCAGGATAACATAATTAGGCTTAATACTTTAATAGATCTGGCTAATAAAAAAAAAAAAAGAACTAACTATAATATGGCCTTTGATTCGCTTAGTTGGAACTATTTGTTCAAAGAACTTAAACAATATGATTTTTCCCTAGATTTTATAAATCTTATAACTAATCTATATAGTAACTCATTCTCTTTTATTAAAATTGACTATTTTCTTTCTAGCTCTTTCAAAATATTAAAAGATACAGAATAGGGTTGTCCCTTGTCACCTCTATTATTTGTTCTAGCAATTGAACTTTTTGCAACATTTATTAGATCTAATAACAGAATTCAGGGATTCTCGTTAGATGAAAGTTATTTCTGTAAAATCCAGTTATTTGCTGATGACATTTTAGTAAAAAGTTGTGATGTTGAAGCTTCAATAGAAAATTTAAGTAAGTCTATTAATTACTTTGAAAAAGTGTCTGGTTTAATGTTTAACGTGGATAAAACAGAAACTTTACTTATTAATAAAAAAAGTTAATAATTATTTAAGAAATTATAAGAATTTTATTTGGGACAATTCACAAATTAAATTACCTTGGAATTATAATTACACCGACAATAAAAGACTCAATGGCAGTGAATTACAGTAATTTAATAGACACTGTTACTAAAATAGTTATTAATTGAAACATTTTTTTTACAATGGAAGAACTTTAATAAAATGATAATCCTACCAAAAATACTTTTCTGTGTTGTGTCACTAATTATTCTCCCTCCTAAAATATATTTAAGAAATTCAATTCTTCTCTTCTTAGTTTTCTCTGGTTCCCCAATAAAACAAGAATATCCTTTGACTGGCATGTTAAAAGTTGGCAAGAAGGCGGATTAAGTTTTCCAAATGTTAAATTATATGCCAAATCCATAACTCTCAATTTAATATCTCCATGGTTAAATTCCTCTTACCAATCCACTTGGAAACCATTCATGAAAGATTAATAAATAATAACTATGTTGTAGAATCTTTCTCTAAATTTGGAATTAATAAATTTTACTGCATCTTGAAAGACTTACATTTAAATGATAAGAAAAAAAGATTATTCCTCTCCCTTCACTGATTACACCCTTATACATTTTAAGAGATTAATGAATTCTAATTATATACTTTAAGATTTATTGTTTTTATTATTCTCTATATCAAATAATGTGGGTTGTTTGGGAACTTTAATAAAAACAAGATGCTAGACCTTAGAGATGCAAATTTAATCTTTTGGTATCAATTCTTAGTCAAAAATAAATAACATAATACAGATTATCTACTTGTAAGACATAGATTAGAAAATAATTGTTTGACTATACAATGTTGTAAAAAATATCATAGTGATAAAATTAAGATCTCCATTGATTTTCAAGCAAAACACATTCCAAAGATACTTGAGATTTTTTTTCAGAATCAATAGTAACTTAAATAAGAATAAATCATATATATCAATAATTTATAAAATAATAAGAGAAGAACTTGGTTCCATAGATTCATTATTTGGAATTATTCAACTAAGATTAAGGAAAAGGCCTTTTCCGATGAAGAGAAATATCTTCTTCAGAAAATTATCTTCAAATTTTTGAAATCCCATAGCAGCTGTCTCAATCCCATGGTGTTCAGTGCCTCTAAAATGTATGCATACTCCATTAAGGCAGCATTGTATTCCCCTCCCTTCACTGAGATCACAGCCAGTGTTCCTGCGAATGCTTATGTTTTAACATTGTTATTTTATTTAGGTGCTAATGAATTCATCTAAGAATGTGCACTAGAAATTGAATAGCTTTCAACTGAGGATTAACTGATTGAATTAGCTAATCTTTAAGTCTCATTGTTCTCTGCCAATAGAACATTTCCCCAGTAGATATTCTTTTATCGGAACTAGCCAATATATGTAGTTTTAACTTCAAATGCATACATAGAAGACTAGTTATTAGTGAGGAAATGGTTATGATCTGTGACTGTATTCATCCAGTGTTGTACTAAAATATGACTTGGTAATTTTATAATCTATTGCAATGTTACTCTAATCTCTCTACTCCTAATTACACCACCTATTTCTCTTTACTTTCTTTTTAGTGTATACATAACCCCATTAAGGCAGCATTGCATTACCCTCCCTTCACTGAGAGCATGGTCAATGTTCCTGAACTTCAACAACAAAATTGGGAAACCCGAGACTTAGATCTAGTAAAAGTGTTAAAAAAGAAAACATATGTAGGTGCTCTGTAAGTAGCATCTCTCACCATTAACCTCTTGTACAGTTGTAAATAAAGTCCACTGCATTTGTTGAGCATTAGACCAGGGGTGATAGCTGTTTACTTCTCCCTTTCCCACTGGAGTTACTCCCCACCAAAAATAAAAAAAAACAGAAAAATTGGCTAAACTTTCAGGCTAAATTTTCACCCACTTCTTCCAAGTGTGAGTAATAAGTATTTAGAATTACTTTCATTTTTTTAATTTAACAATAATATTTGGGCAATTCTGACTGTGGCTGCAAAAACAGGATACCAAAGTATCCAAAGAAACATATATTATTTCTTTAGCCACTGATTCCTTTTTTTTCCCTTAGTTCATGCTGAGACAATGGTCTACATGCTCCTTTTAACATCGCTTGACTCTGGCTCCCCTTGCTCCCCTACCCTACCCCAAATTACCACCCATCCCAGTACGTGTACATTTATTTTAAACTACTCAATCTCCATAACCTCAATTATCCAATCACATTTCATATTTCTCCCTGGGCCTCCACTGAAAATAGGATCTGTCCTAGTCAGACTTTCCCGCTCACCAAATATTAAATAAATAAATAAAAACCCAGCTATCTCTCCACTCCTCCTGCCAACAAAACCACCCCATTTACTAAATTTCAACCCATTAATTAGAAACACTCTTCAGGTGCTATGCTTAAATACCATTACTTAAACTCCCCTACCATATATGATTTAATTAAACACTACTTCATGTCATAGTTCCATCATAAATCATTCCAGACTACAAAATATACAACTCACCATCACTCTCAACAACTCTACAAAACCTTACATAGAAGATGTATCCTAACTCTTATTGTTGTAGCTCAGCTAACCTCCTACCATATTGAGCTCAAATGTTATATCACAGTCCCATTCTCCCCATTTCCTGACCCCCTCTATCAAAATGCAGCATACTTATTACATCCCCAACAATCTTTAATTGTTCACACATTGATCTAGCCACATTTAAATTACTCCCTCAACTATCTCACATGCATATATCCCTTCAATATGACAAATTTATATCTAAATACCTAAATGTTATATTTCTCACAACATCCCAACTTATTCTTAGTGGAGACATACACCCAAATCCCAGCCCTGTAAGCAACTCTACAACTCCCACCACCCAACAACAGAATACAATAAACCTCCCCAGGAAAGGAACTGCCTTGTTTATAATAAATCAAAATATAAGAAGCATCCTCAATAAAATACAAGAACTACATGCCACCCTTTCATTATACTGTCCAAATATAGCTCTTATCACCAAGATCTGGTTTAACCAGAAATCAGTGGTGACTAAATAATTCCCCATGGTGAAACATATACTGGCAAGATAGAAAATCCAAAAGAGGTGGAAGCATTGCTTTACTATTTAAAATACCCTTACACTTGAAATCATTGACCACGGCACTCCAATGTTCAATAATGCAAAGATACTGTTCACCAGATTAAAAATCAACTGAAAGAAACACTTAAATATAATCAAATTCTATATTCCCCACCAGTAATAATATCAACACACTAGAATCCATTATACAATAGACAACAAAAACAATCCCCCAGGAGACTATCATACTAGTTGACTTCAATATCACTTGATCCTCCTGTAACTCACTGCACCCTACTGACCATAGTAACCTCCATGGCTATACTCAAAGAATCCAAATTACAACTAGGGTAGACAAAACATCAAAAAAGGAGACATCCCTTGACTGTATCCTTACTATCCAACCTGTGCTATCCTATCACTCTGGTACCCTCCCTGACTGTCCTAGTGACGACCTCCCAACATTTGTTCTCCAACATCAAGTAAATCCAATAAAAACTTCCTCTTTCCAACAAATTCGATATACGAAAACTTCAAATCTCAAGACTTTCTTTCCACCCTCAAACTCTGTAATTGGAATCCACTGAAATTCCTCCCCCTAGACAGTGCAGTAGAATATTTCAACACTACCTTCCTAAACATCATAAATAAAGTGGCCCACTAGAACAGTAAGAATAAAGTCAAACTATGCCCCTTGGATTACTAAAGAAATAAGATCACTTCTAAAAGTAAGAGATAAAACCTGTGAAACTTGGGTCCATAATAGAACTGCAGCAAAACAACATAAATACCTTGAACTAAGAAATAAATCTAAAAAGCAAATCAGACTTGACAAAAATCACTATACTGATATACAATCTAAGCACTAAAAGAACCCGCAAAAATTCTAGTATGTTATTAACAAAATTCTGCAACCAGGCCAAACTATCACACCTCCATTGACAATATTGCCACCCAGTTTAACAAATATTTCACTGAATCCATAACTTCCCTCACTAATAATAACTTCTCAACACCACAACCAAGTTAAAACAACCACTTTTCTCTTCAACCAGTCCCAACAAGTATATATAAATATCTTAATAAGCTTAAAACCACAACCCTTGCAGCAGACAAACACCCTGCTGAATACCTTTAAATCAGAGCCAAAGCCATATCATACCCAGCCTCTTTAGTAATCAATCGGTCCATCTCTGAACAAAATACCCATGCTCTCTGGAAGATATCACACATAATACCATTAGACAAAGGCAGAAACTCAACTGAACTATCAAATTATTGGACCATTGTTATCCTATCACTTTTATCAAAAATTGTCAAAAAGCACATACGTAGTTAAATCCTAAACCATCTTTTATCCAACAAGCTTCTAGGAAATGCCCAGCATAGATTCTACCTTAATCCCAGCACTACCATAGCCCTTATAACCTTTGTTAACACTATTAATCAACACTGGAATGAAGGAAACCTTGCATTGTCGATCTTACTAGACCTTTCTAAAGCTTTTGATACTGTCTCTTTCGATAAACTCTTAACTGTACTATCTGAACTCAGTCTAAGCTACTGCACTCTTGTATGGTTCTAAGACTACTTATCCAGATTGCAGACAAGGTGTAAAATGGCAAAATAACCTATCTCCTCTTCTACCTGTTACTTTAGATGTTATGCAAGGGTCAATCCTTGGTCCCCTTCTCTTCAATTTATTGAGCAACGACCTTCATACTGCCATCCTACATGCTATCTTTGCCCAATATGCAGATGATCTGACCCTAATTTTTTCTGCCCCAACCCTCCATGAACTTCAAAAAATAACTCAAGAATCCTTCACTGCAGTCAAAACATGGCTATCAGATGCACAACTCATACTCAACACAAACAAAACTAAGCCGATGCTATTTCATCCCACAAAAGCCACAGATCCAATGCCTTCATTCAAAATAATTTCAAGCAACAAAACCCCTATTACACCAGTCCCCTAAATCAAACTTCTAGGTGTTAAATAGATCAAAACATGAAGTTCAATCTACATATTGCCCAAACGAAAAGTTCACAAAATACTTGGAACTCTATACAGATGCCAAAAAAATTCCTTTCCAATAATACTAAAACTATTATTGTCAGCACCCAACTAGTCTCCACACTGCTCTTTGCATAATCTCAACAAATCTGAATTAGCCAAGATAAACACCTGTTATAACAAAATAGCAAAGTTTGCAACAGATTCAGCCTTTAGGTCTCATCACTGCCAGGCCCTTAAATAACTATATTGACTAGAACTACCTAACCTGTTCACCTTTAACCAACTTACTATGGCCCATAAAATATTTTACCAACCTGAAAAAAACAGCTCTTCAAGGCCTTTTAAATCAATACTCAAACGCTTACTACAATCCAGTAATAAGTCACGGAAAAATCTGGAATGCCATACCCCTTAACATAAGAACTACAGACAGAAAAGCCAACTTCAAAAACCTCTCAAATCCCACTTAGCTAGCTTATGGATATGCCTTTGTTCCAACCCAAGCTAAACTACATACACAATATATACAGACATTTTTGAAAAATATATACCCTACAGAGAAAGGCATCCCTAGGATGTTATTCACATAAGGCAAGCACTATCACTTGGCTCTAATAGTAGTGTCTTTTTTTAACTGTAGTAATTATACTATCTTATTATGTTTCACTACCCTCAAAGTCAAATTCTGTAATTGTATATGATATCAACTTTATATTGTATTAAGTGAAATACTTATCATGTTCACTTACCTTGTCTGAAAACTATGCTATGCTCTCTAGATTAACATAGATGACATTTTATATATATATATATATATATATATATATATATATATATATATATATATATATATATATATATATATAGATAAACAAAAATAAAAAACAACGCCAAACCTTAGGCTGAGGCAAAAAAACAGTCAGAAACTAAGTAAACTTAAATTTTACGCGTTTCGTCCAATTTATTTTCACTTGAACTTCATCAGAAATATAATAAACTTTCTTACCAAGTTTATATACAAAATTCCTAAAATCATGTGACATACTACTTCCTGTAATTAGTTACAGATTTAAAAATTAAAGTGGAAATGTATATGTAATAGTTAAAAACTACAAAATGAACTTGAAGGATAACTAAACAAGTTAGTGAAAGTTAATTGTTCTAAATCAAGTCTATAAACTTATAAGGCAGTGTACAAATGAAAATCATAAAAGAGGTTATAAACGTTGAGCTTGTAAGAAACATTTGATGTTTATGACATCATTTAGCCCAGGGGGCTCATCTGCTTTTAACAAAATCTGCCACATAGCTTCTTGACATTCTAATTTTACCTTAAAATTTCCTGAAAACTGTTTGTCACTGACTTTTTCAAGTACAGAAAACCTAAACTTCTTGAAATTGTCACAGGATAAAGAATGTCTAGCTAAAGCATTTGATCTATCTTTCTTTTTTATTGCCGTATGATGTTCATAAATCCGTTTTTTAAGTGTTCTGAGGGTTTTGCCTATATAAAAGTGTCCACATGTGTCACACACACCAATATACACAACACACTGTGTGTTGCAAGTGTAGTGGTCCTTTGTGTAGATCGTTTTGTTTATACCTTTCAGGTGTATGATATTACTACCTGAAATGAACCTACATTGTTTGCATAGGTTGCATGGGAATGTCCCTTCCCTAACAACTTCTGCTTTAGACACCTTTGGTCTCTCTAAAAAACTTTTGATGTTAACTGTTTTTTTGTAAGTGAAAAGTGGATTCTTACCTATAATAGAACTTAGATCCCTATTGCCCAGAACAACTTTCCAATTGTTTAATAAAATGTTTCTAATTTTGGACATTTCATTAGAAATGGGAATAGGAAAAGCCAAATTATATTCACAGACTGTAGTGTTGTTTGTAATGTCCAAGCTGTTATGTGTAATTAAATGTTTACGTAAAATAGGACACGCTTTATCAGTTCTCAAACTTACTACTTCTTTTTGAATGTCTTTTAACCAACTGTTACCATAACCTCTTTCCAAAAAGAAGTTGTGTAATTTGTCGATCTCAATAAAGAACATTTCATCTCTACTAGTCAATCTACTCAGTCTGATCAGTTGTCCTTTGACAACTCCTCGCTTCATGAACTCTGGATGTAAACTATCGTGATGTAAGTACTGGTTCACGAAGGTAGGTTTCCTATAAATGTTACTCTCAAATTTCGTTTTCTCATCATTTAAACCTAAGTGGATGTCCAAAAAATTGACATCGGTGCCAAAGTGACCTATAGTGAACTCCAAAAAGTTAGTAGACTTATTTAATTCTTCAACAAACGTGACAAAGGAGTCCAAGTCTCCCTTCCATAAAAAAATCAAATCGTCAATGTATCTCTTGTAAAACAAGATACGCGAACTAGATGGATGTGGATATAGAAACTTGATCTCCCACATAGTCATTACCAAGTTTGCAAAACTTGGGGCCACCCTTGACCCCATTGCTACCCCCGAAATTTGCTGAAAATGTCTCTCTTCGAAGACAAAGAAATTGTTTTCTAGTACTGTTTCCATTAAAACACATATATATAAATCTGTAACTAATTACAGGAAGTAGTATGTCACATGATTTTAGGAATTTTGTATATAAACTTGGTAAGAAAGTTTATTATATTTCTGATGAAGTTCAAGTGAAAATAAATTGGACGAAACGCGTAAAATTTAAGTTTATTTAGTTTCTGACTGTTTTTTTGCCTCAGCCTAAGGTTTGGCGTTGTTTTTTATTTTTATATATATAGATATGTTATGGATGGCCAGTGGTGCAGCCATTGTTGTCTCATTGCAAGAGGTTCTCCATTTTGATTCTTGGCTGGAGTACCTTCTGTGCAGAGTCTGCATATCCTCTTTGTGTTTGTGTGGGTTTTCTCCGGGTACTGCAGTTTTCTCCTGCATTACAAAGACATGCATCTGTAGCATTTCTCTCTGGGCCTCTGCTGAAGATTGACTTTGTTCTAAGTCAGACTTTCCTGGTAAACAAATAATAAATAAAATATACAGGTCTCACTCAGTTTTTTCTCCTCTATTTTTTTTTACTCTTTCTTATTTCAGTGTTATCATTGTCACTTGTGTATTTGAATCTGTCTCAGTTCACTGTATAATGTGCTGTATATCACTTAATATAACTACCACCAAATATTTATTTTATTTATTTATTTAACATTTGTTTACTGGGAAAGTCTAACTTGGAATGAAGACAATTTTCAGCAGATGCCTGGGTAGAAACGCTCCAGATGCACGTCTTTGTAGCATGACGAGGAAACCCACATGAATGCAGGGAGGACCTGCAGACTCTGCACAGAAGGAACTCCAGGCAAGAATTAAAGCGGAGAACCTCTTGCTGTGAGGAGACAATGCTACCGCTGCTCCACTGAAAATTGTTTATGACAACAAATTTCTAATGTATTAGTATAAGCTTTCTATTGTACACCTACTGAACCAGAAGTAAAATAGCTCAGGTGACTCTTTATGTTGCTGTTGTTGTTACTCCCACTATATTGCAAAAATCTGAAATGCCATACCCCTTAACATTAGAACTACAGACAGCAAAGCCAACTTCAAAAACCTTCTCAAATCACACTTAGCTATCCTGTTTTTATAATCTTGTACAGATAATAATGGAGCTTTTCTCCCCAGATCTCCACTGAAAATGGGCAGCCTGCCCAGTTGGACTTTCCCAGTAAATAAATGTAAAATAGAAATAAATAAATAAATTGATGCTTAATTCTTAAATCTGCAGGAAAATCTGCTTCTTCTCTCTGCTGAAAAATATAGACATTGAGATTTCTTCACAGACCTTTTTTAGCTCCACATAATGCAGCTTTAATATATAACTATGGGAAAATTACTTGGAGGTGTAATGAAGTCTCTAATCTAACACAGATTGGTTTCATATGATAATGGATTCTAAAATAGTAACTCCTTTTTGGGTTGAATTTAGAAATTTTTCCCAAGCTTTGCGGACAGATAATTGTATCATTTCTAACTCCTTGATGTTATTTAATGTTCCATTTCCGGATTCCGTCCCTGGGGTGCAGGTACCTCTCTTATGGTCCACTTTAACTATAGCAATAAAAATAGTCACAAAGAATTGGAAACGTAAAACTACTTTTTCTTTCTCTCAGTTCATTAATTTAGCAAAAAAAAAAAAAATGTCTGTAAACAGAATTGCAAACTGCCAAAATGAGAACTTCTAATATTACTCACTAGTTTAGATTTTGGTCAGAATTAAGTGATTTACTTGATACATTTTAACGATTTGATTTTCTATGTTTGATTTTGTTGTGGGTATCTGTAAATACTTATGCTTTTGGTCTATTTATCTTTACATAATTTTTGTACAATCTTTGTTTTAAAATGAATAACAATTTGTTAAAAAATGTTTTCGTCATCCAGCATTTTCAATTTATCATTTTACTGCAATGCTCTCTGGGAAAAAAATGTGATGGATGTCTGCCCTGCTTCAACTTAATTCCCTAGCTATAAGTAGTGAAGTGTTGAGATAAAAAGAACTACACATGTTTAGTCATTATTAAAATAATTCAAAGCTTTGTTTTTTGTCTTGCCTTGCTATCTAGCACTATGGACACTTACATTTCATATGCATGAGAAAAAAAGACTGATTATCAGTTCTGCTACATTGCAATTAAGTTTGCCCCATTAGCATACAAGCCTTATCCTGTGGATAATTAAAATTAACCCACAGTTATAGTTAGCAGTTTATGACACTACACATTATTAAATACATTTTTTTCAGTGTCAAGCACACTTGATTTAATATTATAGACATATTTTGATTCTAGAGCATCAGAATCAGATATCTGTATAAGTACATACTAATTTGGATGGTTGTATGGGTTTAAATATGCATGGCATGGTTGTGTGGGTTTAAATATGCATGCCTGCTCACTCTCACACACACACACACACACACACACACACACACACACACACACACACACACACACACACACACACACACACACACACACGCACGCACACACACACATGCACGCATGCACACGTACTCGCACATGCACACACAGACACATACACACACACACACACACACACACACACACACACACACACACACACACACACACACACACACACACACTCACACAAAATGCTGTAGCCACATTGGTCAAAACATCTCATAACTATGGGCCAGAGACAGTAAACTCAAGGAATCCAGTGCATTACAATGATATCAGCATGAAACTTGCAGAAGACATTGTAAAATGCTAATTTACAACAAGAAACTCAGAATACCTCCGTGCACAGTGGAGTGCCACAATTCCAACAAAGCACTATAGAATTGCACACGTAATCAGTAATTATAAGAAATGGTTGTCCGATAACATTGTATCTTATCAAACAAATGTAAAGATATCATGAATCAAGAATTCTGATAGTTGTTTAGAAAGATAACAAAATCTGTACAGTAAGGTTACAGACAACAATGGAGCATTACTTACCCCATAGTAATAACCAAAAAAACCCAAAAAAAACAAAAGTACAAACACATTACAAATGCCAAGTATACCAAAGTCATCCTCATGGCAACATAATATAAGTTTGCAGGACTATAAACAGAAATACAGAAATGCATTAGGCAATCACAGATCTTTCCATATGCCCTCCACTAACTTATAAAATGTGCTTCAAAGCTGCAAGACTATTTGTAATACAAAAAACTTCACATCACTCATTACATTAAAATCAGAGAAAGACATGGGTATCTACATAATACATGTATCATTAAAAAAAACATTGTCTGGAATTTACGGATTCCAAGGGAATCCATAAATGTCCTAATAAAAAAAAAAATTAAAGGTGAAGGGCATTCATAGCCATATCTCTATTGCTAACAATTGGTTTGGTATCTGTGTGAGGAACACAAGTAATGCACACATCCAAGGAGAGTGGTAGATAGAAATGTAGATGTGGGGTATGGGTGAAGAAGAGAGACAAACTAGAAGAATATCTCAGGAAATATATCAGGAAAATCTGGGAGGAAAGTCAAAGGGGCATTGGCAATATTTTTTTGGTGCGGATAGTCTCCATTTTTTTTTTTTGTTAAAGGCTGGAAGGAAAGGTAAATATAGGAATAGAGGAGCCGGAGGTAAACAGAACAGTTTTGCCTACAGAACAAATAGCACAACACAAGACAGACAAAGACTAGAAAAAAACAGTATGGACAGGTAAGTTACACAGACAGCATACTGCACAACATGGGCAATGTAAAGGTGTCATACAAGATGTGGATGCATATCATCCATGACGAAATTTAGAAAAACAAAACTACCTATGCACTATCACATTAGCACATGTTGCAAACTGTGTGATAGTTATACCTGGATGTGTATGACCAATGGTAAATGTGTGTTTCAAGGTAATAAAAGAGGATCACTGTACACATTGGATAAATATGCATATATTCAATTAGTCTGCTAGCAGTGCAGGTGTTAGCCAAGCCACATCTCAGACGAGCAAATTCAGGTTAAGCAATGGTACATATCTCTAGAGGGCAGAACCAAACCTATGGTGATGTATGTGAAAGCCAAACAACCTAGCACAGTGCCAAACAGAAGTACTGCAGAAGATCAGCCAAGGCTGCTACATACACAACTAAACACACACAATCAATCGTGTACACGTGACACACATATGCCATGTCAAAGACAACAAACATATGTACATCTGTATATATGTGTGTCAGTAGCATAAATGAAATGTATATAAAATCTAGATCAATACACATACATACACTAATGACATTTAATAATATGTTAAAAAATCTAACAGGCCATAATATTGAATATGGTACATGGATCTGAAAAAAATACTCTGGGTAATGTACAAATAGAATGGGAACCAGGACATATTGCATTTGTCAGCAGCTTGAGTGCACATGTCCCACATTGTAAAATGGCCATATATTTGGCACATATTCACCATCTGAAATTAATAAATGGCAAAGAACAGCAGTTTTGGCAAAGCCAAACATAGTTGTAATAAATACTAGGGATATATTAAAGTGTTAGGGATGTGGACAACTTGGGACCACATTATTGTAAAGCAGAATACTGTAAGTTCACACAATGCAAATGCATGTGTAAAGCAGATAGGGTGCTGTAGAAGATACACAGAAATACATTTAAACAAATAGAAAATGTATGTCGAATGGACAAATGGACTGATGATGTACACAAAACTGGACACATATAAAACACACATATACAGTAATGTGTAATAATGAAACATCAACATCCATAGGTAACTAAGTTAAACATGTCAGTCACATATACATATACTGTCATGCAATTGTTACATAAAGAAACTCATGTGTATGTCAACCATACTGCTCATTACAGAGCAGGGGACACCCCTATGGGCATCATTAGAGGACATCAGCAGCACATCACTGAATGCTTACTTGCCAAAGGTACATTTCTGCATCAGTATGTATTTGAATATGTGCACACATGCATACAGTCATAATGTGTACATGTATGTGTGGAAGGTGCACACCAATGTCAGTACATCATTGGTATGGAAATGCTATATTCAACAGACATGTTGTAATGTACTGTGAAAGAATGTGTAATCTGTAACATTGTGTATAGAATAATATTATCTTGCTGTTAGATGCAGATTACTGCACATAGAAGGATACACTGCATATGTTCCCACATTGCACCAATATTGCCAAACCATGACACAACATCACATCATGATATGGGACATCATGACAACTGTCATCCAGGACCATGTGGAATGACATGTCTGTATGTTGCACATACCTGTATGGCAAAACAGTCATCCAAGGCATATGACACTGTTAGTGTTGGACTATGGACAACATATGTTGTCTGTCAGTCATCCCAGTAAGACACGTTAACACACTACCTGTTGCAGCACTGTTAATGGATTACCTGCCACAATGCGTGGACAGTTGAATGTGTCTGGACATTGTAATGTGTTAATGTGTGTCATGCATACATTGAAACCAAAGTAAATGTCACAGGATAATGACATGTTTGCATGACAGATACATGGTATGCATGAATAAGAGTGCATATACAGTCCAATCAATTAAATGTCAATCACCATGTTAGCAGCAGAACAGAAGTGAAGCACACAGACAATACCTACTGACTGGAGGGACTAGGCTAATGTGGATCAGACTCTTGAATGATCTCGTGAGTTATCATCCTGAATGAATCCCACATAGCACATGGCATCTCATCAAAGAAGGTCCCCATCATGTCCCTCACTTGTGTTCAGAACACATTGTTCATGACTTCCCTGATCTCCTCCTGAAAAATGTCTCTATCATGGCCATGGCAATGTCTCCTCTGGGGTACAGGGAGGATGTCTCTAGCAGGGGCTGATCCATGCTCCTCTTTGTTGTTGTTATCTTCTTCACCATCTTCGTTGGATGATTCAGGCAGCGACCTTCCACATGCATTTCATCGTTGTTGGATTGGCAAAGGTCCTTGGGTACCATGCTCTGTAAAGATTAAGTGCAAAATACAACAGAAAACAACAGAAGATGTCTATCACACAAAACACTCCCATGAAAATCAGAGGACAACACAATATTATGATGACAATTTACACAGGGACTAAGACATAGCCATTAAAGACAGCTACCTATGGCCCTATATGACATACTGCTAAAAAGGACATTGGTATTCTTTCCTAATTAATTCAGTATGCTTAGACGCACACACACACACACACACACACACACACACACACACACACACACACACACACACACACACACACACACACACACACACACACACACATTATTAGCATTGCAAAAATGCATGAATGGTCAACAGACATATTTTCTTGTCCGCATTCAGTGATATATATATATATATATATATATATATATATATATATATATATATGTATGAGTGGACACTACATGCCATTGTATAAATGAGGAGAAAGATATAGGACACTATTATGCACAATAGGTACAACATATGACAACCTTCTGAGACAGACAACATGACATTTAGCTGAATGAGTGCAGTACTAAAAACAATGTGATATGTTCAATCAAAACAACTGTAGGCATATCAGAATATAATAAAGCTGTTAATATTGGTATTGCATGTGTACAACTGTATGCATTATCTTCAGAAACAATCAGGAATCAGAAAGCTTACAGAATAATTTGGAACATGTTTGCTGAATATGACCTGCTGTGATCAAATGAGTACCCACGTGAATAACAGTCAACTTGGGCTATAGCAATGTTTCTATAAATAAAACAGCTAAGGGGCTGGAGACAGAAACAGTATCAAGGCTAGCAGGCAGGGTGTGCTCATTATGAACTGTTGCCATCAAAAAGGGTATCTGCTCAAGTGTCAGTCAACCAAGGATATAGCAGTGTTTTTACAAACACACACATGTGTGAAGCAAGTGCAATACCAATGTTGAACTGAAGGTCATATCACTCAGTCTGCAAACAGCAGTGCTATCACTTTTACCACAGATTTCCATTCACTCTATGGAGAGACAAATCAAACATCAGAAAACAGATTCAAAGATGCAAAAGTGTGCTAAACTGCACATGATAAGCAATAGTCACAGCACTTAATTTGCATGTAAAACATTTAATTTACAACCCATGTGTCAGATCAGATATACACAGCAAACTGTTATTTAGGCTGCAGCTGTATTGCTAAAAAATGAGTGCTGACAAAATGGATCAACAATACAAAATACATCAACATGACAAGTTTTATACACAATTGTAATGGCAGATACCATTTGATCATTTCACTTACCTTACTGATGCATGATGGGTATTTCTGCATTCTAATCAATCATTTTGAGAAATACAGGCCTGAAAACAGTGAAATATGTATCTCAGCTTATAGTATGCAGGAAATATTAAACATATTTCTCTCCCTCTGCTGCTGTTCAAGCCTGTGTATCTACTCAATGCAAGTCACTCTCTTCTGAGTGTGGTGCTTGATGTCTGAAATCAAGAATAAACGTTTATTAAAAATGATTCCTCAAATAACACAGGAAAACATTTCACAACACACTTTGTAGACTGATATTCTGAAGAACATCAGTTTAGCACAATACTCAGCCGACATTGTAAAATTCAGGTGTCAACATATTTGAGTACAAATTGGGAAACATGAGATTCAAACCTGCAGATGCAACCTCGAGTGACGTTTAAAGACATGCCGGTAGGTGTGTGCGTGAATGGGTGTGCCTTCTTTGGAGGTTGGACATCGGGCTGGCAATTTGGCACCATAAAATCCACTGCCAATCATTAGCAGACCGGAGTTCCACTGTGGCGACCCCTAACCAGGAAAAGCCAAAAGACATTAGTTTAGATGCAACCTACATTCAAACTCTACCTTTGAGGTCTATCTGCCTACCTAACACATCTTAATTGTAAAAAAAAAAACTGTAAAAAAAAACATGTTTTCTAGGCAATGAAAAGAGTTAATGTTATGACATCACCCTGATGGGGGATGGTCTACCAAGAATGTTCTTGGTGCTGCTCATGTAGTTAAACTGTTTTCAAATTGCATTCATGTCAGTACTGTGTCCTGAAAAATTAAAAGCAATTGAGATAGTCCATTCCACAGACAGTGTGGCAGTCTCATGTAACATCCAGCTTCTGTGAACAGAACCATACATGTTGCTGTATATTATGGGCACAGAAAGGCATGTGTGAGGACCATTATTCCTTTGAAACTGCATATCAGTTGGTAAATGCATATATCTTCCCTGCCATACATTGCAACTGTTAGTGTGCCCATCACAGTCCCTGAAAATTACAGATTGAATCTCTTCTACTATTGACTTCAGTGTTTCATGACAAAACAGTCCTTTATAGCATTTTAAACAGAATACAATGTTAACCTAATAAATTTCTCAGATATATAACAGGATTTATCAAGATGTACTGGCCCTTCTGTTAAATGGTTGATGTTAACAGACTGTTACAGATTACAGATATTCATAGGAATTCAATAAATACCTGAGTTATTTGTATCAATGCTCAAATTATACATTAATATCAATAAGTGTAAAATTATTTGCTAAAAGAATGCTAGAGGTATATGAAACCAGTATAACAGTTTACGATATAAATGTCCCTTTGCAAGGTTTGAATACAAAGCACACATGCTGGCCTGCCTCCATACAAGCTGAGCTAACACCCAACATATGCTGCTTATAATCAACAAGGTACTGATGTTATCAGGTCATTACAGATTATGGCATTATAAAAAGACTAGATCAGTGAGTTCTTACTGTGTACAAGATGCTGTTGTCTTTCGGCTTTTCCCGGTTAGAGGTCGCCACAGCGGAACTCTGGTCCGCTAATGACTGGCAGTAGATTTTCACGGTGCCGAGTTGCCAGCTCGACGCCCAACCTTCAACGAAGGCACACCCATTCACACATGTCTTTCGGAATGCCACTCAACGCATGGGGAGGACATGCAGACTCCACACAGAAGGCACTCTCCACACACTAGCTGAGAATCGAAAGGGAGAACATCTTGCTGTGAGGCAACAATGCTACCGCTGCACCACAAATAAATGTTAATATAAAATATTCTAATACATTTTTGAAAAAAATTATATGGGTGAAGTTAATCAAGGTAACAGGTACCTCTATGTGGTATGAAACCCACAGCACACCAACATTTACACATGCTATCTAATTGCTTTATAGGACAAACTAACATTCAACTAGGATTTCCTAGCACGAAATAGGTACTTTATGTTTTTCTTAGAAATACTGCTATGGACATCAGAATATGGAAAATGCATACACTTTAAACAACTATCACAGTGAAGACATAACAATTATCAACACATAACTCAAAGAATATGTTTAATCAATAGTATGGGCATTAATCTGTACATTAAATGAACATGTCTGGGTACTTGTGTAGGATGAATGATGTAAATAAATTATATACGTCTTTGTCTTCCACCTTGTAATGGTCCAATATGTGATACAGTGGGACTATCATGGAAAACTATAGAATAAGTACACCTTCAAAGGTTATAGTTACAGTTATTATTTAACTATTAAATAAATTAGTAATATGAGTACCAAACCCATAGTCAAGAGCCAATAAGTACAGACTTCACTAAATTTTCCACACAAGTTAATTCCCACAGCAGGTAAAACATGGTTATAAACCCATCTATATGATATATATGGAGTTGAGTAGTAGGAATATAAAGGAAAGCTATGAAATTCACAGTCATCTAGGCACTGTAAGTGCAGTGATGCACAAGGAAAGTGGCTATGTGAAATGATGTAGTTAAATATTATAAAAATGTACATCTTCAAAGTACATAGTTATGGTTATTCAATTATTATATAAAATAACAGCATGGGTATCAAACTTATAGGTAATGGATATCAAACTTATAGTCAAGAGGGCAGTACATACAAAGTCCACTAAATTATCCCCACAAGCTAATTCACACAGCAGTTAAAATATGTTTATAAAATATATATATAATATATATGGGTCAAAAAATAAGAAATATGTAGAATATTGATACTTACTGCAGGGATCTACACCCTCTCAACCCTTCTTCAAAGCTTAGCTATGTCCCTCCAATGCAGGTCATCATAGCGGTGATGAACTTGCACTCCAGTGCAGTAAATCCCCTTCCTCCACTGACGCTCCCTCACAATCCAGTGCCACACATCAATCATAATGAAGTTCCTGGGCCTGGCTCTCATCCTCTTCTCCAGTCTAGTGTAGATCATCTGGGTTGGGTCCTTTTCAGTCCATTTGGGAGTACAGACACATTTCAGCCTCCTGGTAGTCACCATCATGATTTTCAACTATTGGAAAACTGAAAAACACTAAAACAGAGAAATGCTCACTGAGGTAACACTCAGTTCGTAGTTAGCAATGGTTTGATCAGTAAATGTACAAAAATCAATATATGACAGTGGTGTTTAAATCATGTTCTAAGATTATTGGTAGATAATGGGCACATCCCACACATGGTACCAGTTATTGATGCCTATTGGATGTTTACAGGGCACACCTTTTTGTTTCAGTGCATGATGGCAGTTTATGCAAATGTGCACAAATGGGATTCCAAAAACTTGAATTTTAATTAATCTCATTAATTATGTATGGCACAAATGATACTTAAAGCTGTGTGTACACAAGGTGCACTTTGATTCTCTGAGTGAGAGGTGCATTGGCAACTGGTGGAATTTCTGTAGTGGTAATTAGTACATCTGTTACAATTAATCATTTCAAAAGGTACATATTTAATGTCATGTTTAATCAAAATGTTAATTTTAACAGAAATTGTTAAAAATTCCTAGAGTCATGTTTTCTGGAAATTTATGCATACAGGTGTTGTTCTGCTAAATATTTTGGTTCAGTCCCATATCCAGTTGTATAGACAGACTTCCACTGCAAATGATGACAGTATATGAAGGAGGATTTCTTGATCATCCACAATTCTTACTGGTAATTCCTTGGACTGTGTGATCTAATGACAGAAACCTTCAGATTATGACAGTACCAATTTAGTATGTGATATTGATACTACAGATATTTCTTAAGTCATGTTTCATAAAATAGTGTTAAAACATGTGCTGTAACTGTCACAGCTATTTCTTCAATGGAGCTTCTCAACAAAGGTGTATTCACTAATGTCTCAGTTTACTATGGATCTGTACTGTCCATGGATCCTGAAGTATTTAGATGCATTCCATAAGTTATTCAATTGCTGATGTACTATTTTAACATCAAATGCAAGCAGATGCCGGTGGCATGATAACTGCTGCCTTTGGACCTCCCTTCAACATATGTGTAGTGACACGAACTGTACAGGTATTACAAGTTATGTTGATTTAACAGATTGCACATGAATGCATAGTGTTCATTTTGTCATACCTACAATTAATAGGCCAACTAACTCTCTCCTAGCCTGTCATATCAATATTAGAAGCATTAATAACAAGGTACATGAATTGCATGCACTTCTGGATGTCCACTCCCCTGAGATTCTCTGTTTATCTGAAACCTGGTTAAAACCTAACACTACAGACAATGAAGTGTTACCACCTGGGTACAACATACACAGGCTGGATCATGCTTCCAGGAAGGGGGGTGAGGTAGCTGTACTTTATAAATCTGAGTTGAATGTCACCATAGATGTAATACAACCACCTCAGATAAATAACTCAGAGATTCTTGCCACCAAATTGCAACTTAATAAAAATAAATGCAATGATATAATCTGTATGTACATTCCCCCAGGTAACAATATATCTACACTTGAAGATATCCTGCACTGGCTATCATGTTACCACCCCCAAGAAACCCTACTACTTGGAGACTTTAACATAGACTGGGGCACCTGTTCCTCAGAATCCCCAACCACCCATATTAACCTGCATGCATTTACACAAATCATATCCACCCCTACCAGGATAGGTAAACCCAACCAAAAAGAAAGCATACTTGACTGGGTACTCATAAACAGTCACCCCCAACTGTACACCTCTGGTACCCTCCCTGATGGCCTAAGCGATCACCTTCTCACATACGTAATTAAGCACAAAGCCATTAATTCCCAACAACCCTTACTCAGAAAGGTTAGAAACAATAAAAACTTTGACCCTGCCAAATTCCAATAAGAACTAAACTCATGTAATTGGTCTATTCTAAAACACCTCCCCTTAGAGGAAGCAGTAGCATACTTTAACAACAAATTCTTTGAGATCCTTGATTTGCATGAACCTGTTCGTTCAAAGAGAACAAAGGCAAAAGCTGCGCCATGGCTTTCTAAAGAGTCTAAACTCAAAATTACCCCTAGAAACTAAGCATGGGCTTTATGGCGTTCTTCTAAAGACCCCCAAGATCACATTAAATACAGGCAATCCAGGAACGAAACTAAAAAATCCATTTTACAAGACAAAAAACAATACTACTGTAATTTACAGACAGTAAATCAAAATAACCCTCAGAAGTTTTGGGCAGGTTTAAATAATCTACTACATCCTGGACAAACTTCAACCCCAAACCCTGCTGCTACTATTGATAAAATCCCTGAAGATGTTTCTGACAGTTTTAACCAATTCTTTACTGAGGCAATTCAAGCCCTAGCTAGCCAACTACCTCCTAGCTCTCCTGGTCCTGAAAGTACCACCCCTAGAAACCTACTCGCGTTCAGCTTCCAACCAGTCACCACTTCACTTATCTGTACCTTGATCAACAAATTAAAACCCACTGCAGTTTCTGCTGATCAACTCCCTGCCAAGTACCTACAAAAATCAGCTGATGCTATTGCTTACCCTGTCTCAATACTAATCAATCAAACCATAGTAGAAGCTAAAATTCCCACTATCTGGAAAATATCCTATGTAATCCCACTTCACAAAGGAGGCAGCTCTACTGAATTATCCAGTTATAGGCCAATAGCTATACTCTCTCCACTTGCAAAGATTATGGAAAAATGTATTCATAGACACCTCATGCATCACCTAATCCAGAATTATCTTATGGCAGACACCCAGCATAGCTTCCATCCTCATCACAGCACTACTTCAGCCCTCCTAGCCTTTACCAACACCATAAAACATAATCGCAGCAATAATTATATATCCTCAGCCCTCTTTTTGGATCTTTCCAATGCATTCGATATGGTTGATCACCAACTTTTAATCCACACCCTGCAAACATTCTGTCTAGATACTAGAGCCCTTCAATGGTTTCAATCCTACCTGAATGGTCGACAGCAGGCTTGTCCTCTGGCAGAACAAACTCTCTAATCTTCTACCTAACACTCTTAGAGTACCACAAGGCTCTATACTAGGGCCCTTGCTGTTCTCCATCTTCATTAACGGCCTTTATACTGTCATCCCAAAAGTCAGCTGTATCCAATATGTTGATGACTCTACTCTGATTTGCTCGGCCACATCTCCAATAGAGTTATGGTCAGCTACCCAGACCACCTTTAATACAATAGAAAACTGGCTTTTTGAATGTCATCTGATCCTAAATCCCAAAATAACTAAAATGCTGTTATTTTTACCAACACGTAGGTCTACCGCTATCACCTTTACCATAAATTCAAATGATGGCACAATAATCTCGCCTGACCCCTCTACAAAACTATTAGGTGTCATCATAGATAATAATCTAAAATTTGACCTACATGTTAAACAAACTATCAAAACCATCAATAAAAAACTAGGGTCACTTTACAGAATAAAAGCCTTCCTAACCCCTCCAGCTAAAATTGCCATAGCTCGCTCTCACCTTCTTTCAACCCTTCTGTATGCATCCCCTCTACTCTCGAATTTAAACAAGTCTGTCCTTAACAAACTCTCAATTTGCTACAACCACATTGCCAGGTTTGCCACGGGGCTGCCTTTTAGGGCACATCATTGCATCAATCTAAATCAGCTTGGGTGGCTTGAACTACCCAGCCTAATCCAGTATAACCAACTGATTATGGCCTATAAAATCCTCTATAATCTGGACAATACTCCTGCACTTAAAAATATTATCACCCTCTATAACAATCCTAGACCGTTTCGATCCTCTAACAAACTACTAATTCAGACTAGCAAAATTAATAACACAGCTGGTGACTCTCTCTTTGCAAACTCTGTAAGTAGACCCTGGAACTCTCTTCCAGCTGATATTACCTTACTTTCTACCTTAGGTCAATTTAAAACTAGACTCAAACAACATTTGGCACTTAACTGGCTATGTCAATGTATCAAGCCTGGCTAACTCTCTCTAGAATGTGTAAAAATCTGTTAACCAGCTTACTGTGTAATTTAATTTAATCCTGACTTACGCTCAGGATTAACTCTAACCTGTGGAACTTGTTTAACTTGCTTACTTATGTAATCACTGTAAATAGTCTGTTTGTAATATGTAATTCTGGTATTATGTAATGCTGTATCTACTTACCCTTGGAGCTTTTCTTCCTGGGCCTCCGCTGAAAATGGACATGTGTCCAGTTGGACTATCCCGGTCAACAAATATAAAATAAATAAAATAAATATGCTGCTCACAGAATCAAATGCATAAATGTGCTTAACCATGATTATTATCATGTGCGTATCAATGTTTTTTAGATGCCTAACTGTCCTATGGATGATAACCCCCCCCCCCTTCCAGGAAAATGACATCTTCATTGATGCTCTTTACCAACATGGAAGGAGACCCCTAGACCATTCAGGTTATATAATATGGAGAAATGAAATCTGGATGGACCTCACCAATATGAACAATGCAACTGGAGGCAACAACCAATCCTGTGAGACCTGTAGATGTTGCTACTTGAACATGATTCTTCATGCAGCCAACAGAATAACATGTTATGAGATGTTGAGGGACCACCACTGATCATCCTGATGACATCACAATTATTTGGCCTTAGTGCATGGAGAAAGAGGGGAGTTATGAATCCCTGGTGCTGGGATTAAGGCTGGTATTCCAGGATGGATACGTATGTATGTATCCATGTTCAGTACAGGGATGAGCATTTTGACACTCACTGCATATTGGTTCAGCATGCACATTCATGTACTTACAACAGCAGAGTTGAGCCATGAGCACACTTCCACACAAAGTGAGGATGATGAATGTAAGTATAATTACATCTATTGGCTGATCTGAGTTACAGACTGTACAGTGCAAACTACAATTGCAATGTTTATTGAATTAATATTAACAGGTCCATCTACTCCGTGCCTACAGCAGTGAACAGCAGGTGAGTGTCTCTATACTGCAGTTGTGCATACTACCTTGTTATTGCCACACCTCATTTAATGGCACTGTTTACTCTTATATTGTTGTTTCCATATCATTGAACAGTGCAGGTAGATCAAGTGAAGTGGTAAACAAAACATTATCAAGTGCAGAAAGACCAGGTATGTTACAGTGTCATTCTCAGAGGTTTCAACTATGTTTACCACATGTGATGACTGACATCTTTGTCAATATTTGTCAATACAGGCACTTCTGGTGTACAGTTGCAATGTGCATCATGTGAGTATTTGCAGCCCCTACTACTGTGTGATGTTGTCAATATTAGTTTTGATAACTAGATGACTGTGCTACCTTTCTCTTTATTTCCCACTGCAGGCTCCACACTATAAACTACAACCTCTACACAGCAGGATTACTCAAGTGCACATATGAGTGGTATGTGTATGTCATACATTTAGTATTTTTTAGGTGTGTTCTTCTGGTAAATGTTGTAAATAATGTGATCCAAAATGTCTTTCTTTTCCTTTACACCAGTTGAAGTTCAGCAGAGTGGATCGACAACAACATCCTATGAGTGTTTACCATATGTGCTGTTATGTTTTTATGCTTCACATATCTCATGTATGTTGGCCATGGTAATAGATTACATAGTTATGGTATGTTTGTTTTGTGAAGTCATTAGTGAAGTCATTAGTATTTGTAACATTGCAGTGAAATATATAAGCCAAATGCCTTTTATATTTATTATGTGCCGTAGTCACATTATCCTGATCTGTATCTTTGTATCTTGTAGCACATCAACTATCTTTATCATCCAGTAGCCCATCCAGTAACCCTGATGTTGTTTGTGATATATCTCAGCATGGTAGTATGGCCCCTGGCACAGAGGACCTTGAGTTGTTTGGAGAGTCCATCAGTGAAGTTGACACGGATGTTGCACTGGATGTATCCTCAGATGTGACGGTCCAGTTGTTGATGCATTGAGAGGATGATGACACAGTGGATGTTGAAAAAGGTGAGGACATTGGTCAACACACCACAGTTGGAAGCACTGTTGCTAGTGAATCCACACAACAACCAGTCAAAGGGCATCACTGTAGGTGTAGGTAAGCAGATGTTGGACATGACTAAGTGTCAAAAGGTGTTCGCCTCTTGCTGCAAGCAAATGAATGGGCACAGCTATGGCATTGCTCAGACACCCATGCAATTGCCCATGCCACAGATCGGATGGCACACCAGGTACTTCTCATGCATGAAGGAAAAGAGTGTAGACATGGTGAGATTATGGCTGCATTGGCTGCTCAGAATAAGAGCCTGCTAGCTGTGGCATGGCATTGGAAAACCTGGCCTCTACGGTACTGCAGAAATGTCATACTACAAACAGGATTTTGTCTTTCATGAATATGCATAGCAGATTGCAACCTGTAAGAGGCAGGCCACATGTCTGTGTAACCACCATTGGCCATCAGGAATCCCTGTCCCTGGTCTAGTCTGCACAGATGTCAACTGTTGGCACATCAGCTGAGATTCCACTAATCACAAGATCTTCAACTCACAGTCATGCTCCTTCATTTGAACATGGTGTCATACCCCCATCCATCTCCTCTGTGGAGCAAAGAAGGGTTGGATATGTCTGTATGTGGTCATGGCAGGGTGGACTGTGGTGTGAGACATCACAAGGTCAACCAAGACTGATAGAGTGTGTCAAACAATATAGTTAGACTAAGAATGTCAGCATGATGTCATGTGCGATTTCTCTTTTTTCATGTTATGCTATTGTACAGATATGTAAGTGTACAACTGATCTGTGTCCCTTATTGTTTAACATACAATAATAAAACAAAGTGTGTATGCATACCACTATTGGTTGGGCCCTGAGTTGATGTTTTTACTTTTGACACATTTTCATATGTTATGCTGGAATATATTATGCTCATGTTATCTTTGATGCTCAGAGTGTACATCTAGTAGGTATTTGCCATTAGATGCAATGTGTGTTGATGTTGTGGGGCAACACCTGAACATCAATGTTCAGTCTGTGTACTCCTGTACATGTGGCATGTCATGACTCAAATATCTGGGTCAGATGCTGCCGTGTAGCCTGGGCCTGCACTTGTGGGCACACCCTACATTGCCTATACCTGTGACGTCTGTCCTCTATGTCCTCCTTGCTCCTCCTCCAATAACTGTGGGATGTCCTCTTCAGACATTTGTGGTTCTTGTGATAGTTCACCCACACCTGAAGCTGGAAGACCATTATGTACTCGGGTTAGCATGTTGTGCAGCATTGCACACACTGTTATTATCTGTGCTGCCTTCTTAGGTTTGTACTACAGTGCAACCCTGGTTGAGTCCAGACATTTGAACCTAGCTTTCAGTACACAAGACACACACTCTATGGTGTTTCTGGTTTGCTGTATGTGCTCTATTGTAGACCTCTGTGCAGGGTTGGATGGTTCCATTATGGGGTCTTTATCAATGGCTCAAAAGGATAACCACAGTCACTGGTTGTGGAGAGTAAAAACAATTTTGTTCAGACTGGATATTGCTGAGAGCAGCATCTTTAACTTTCCTCCTAACTGTTTTCCTGTACTTACACAGAAATAATCCCTCTAGAATTTCACTTTGCTAGAATGCAGCGTTGAGTCTACTTTCCCTCTAAATGGCAGCATCATGGACACTTCCAGAGTGAATTGCAAAGTTTGTTATGCTGCCATCTGCTGCACACACACAGCTTGGGAGTTGATGGATGGCCATCCCTTTCTCTTTATGTATTGGTCTGCTTCTGGATGTACTGGTGTCTTTATAGGTATGTGTGTGCAATTTATTGGAACTAGTACATGGGAGAAGTTTGAGATGTTGTAGAACTTATGCATTACATTTCTCCACCCCATGGATGTATATGGGAAGTGTATATACTGTAGTCATCCACCTTTCTGCACTTTGCTTCCAGGAAATTTGCCATAATATGACTGGCAGTTGTCTGTGATATGCCCCAGCATTCCCCATGTGTCTCTGGAATATCCCAGATGCAAGTATACCCAGACTGAGACACACTTTGGTTTCAAGGGGATGGGGTTTCCTTGCAGATTCTGCACAGAGATGTATGGGGCACAGATGTTACAGACACCCTTCACTATTTCTCTGTCTAGCTAGTATCTGTCAATTATTTCCTGGTCTGACAACTTGTTTAGTTGCAGTCCTGCTCTGATTCTAGCTGGCTGCCTTCTAGGATACACAGCCATATCCACATGTATGGCTTGCATCAATCCTGCCTGTTGCAGTATATTAATAGCAAGTTGCATTGTTATGTTTTTTTTTTTTGCTTTTGATAAATCCATAGTATTCACTTGAATTCAATGGGGTCTGTAATGTATGCACCAAGAATTTCGAAATGGAGTTGGTGTAGTTGTTTGTCACATTTGAGTTGCTTTGTGTGCACACGGTGTGTTTTGGAATCACACTGGCACTAGTTATCCTATGCCGAATACTTAAGTAGTCAGTCTGCCTTCAGTGTACCTCCTGCAATCGCATCTACAGCAGGTGCTCTGAAGTCTTTCTTTGGCATGCTGCGCTGTCCACAGATAGCTTCTTTGATCTTAATGGAATCCAGCCCTACGTATATTGAAATACACAAA